>NW_027283501.1:0-119015 GCF_046629955.1 Centroberyx affinis | reverse complement strand
GTCCCTGTGGCTCTCCGCCGAGGGGTGACTGCATTCCTGACCAGGTCATGAACTGACCACCTTTACTACCGCCACCCCCCCATGCAACCCCCTACACCCCCCCCATCACCCCCCGCCACCACCTCCTGACTCGCCCCCTCGAAACCCCCCCACCTGAGCTGCAGGGCAACCCCCCAGTTCAGTTCAAGCAACCCTCCACTCCATGCCTCTCTCTCTCTCTCTGAAGAGGGGTAATGCTAAGGACTAATGCTGAGGACACACTACAGGACTTTTAGCCACGATTTGGCCATCGGGACTGACTTTCGAGATCCGAGTGAATCGTTGGCTAGTTTGGGGCGGGCACACAGATGATTTTGTAGTGTGTGAGGGTTCAGGACTTTTAGCCCTTTGCGTCGTGATCCAGTCGGGAACATACAGCCGTAAAAATGAAATCTGTGTGTGTTCCCCAAATCCGACTGGTCGTCAAGTGTGTTCCTCTACAACACAACGCGAAACATTTCTGCGAATGCCAGGCGTTAAGCGTGTAATATCCAGTGTTTTCACAATCTGTTTACTGATTGACACACACACACACACACACACACACGCATATCAACCCTCGTGTTTACCGCCATTACGACTAAGACCGACGCTTGCATTGGCCTGGCAAGTCGCTACAGCGTTATTGTTTCCATTTCTGTTGCTATTGTTGTTGCCTGTGGTGGTGAGGTGGATTAATGCTTGGTTGTTGTTGTGTTGTTGTTTTTTTTTTCTTTTTCTCGCTGGCAACGTTTCTGAGCCTATAGCCGCTCCGTTTCTTCCAACCCATCCTACCACACACACATTTGTGCGTAGCCCCCCCACCTCCCCCCACACCCCCACCACCAGCTCCAACCCCCTCCCCACCCCCCTCCAGGCCTACCTCTGGGGCCCGAGTGTGATGAGCTGCGCCCATCCCCATGCCTGCCCGTACTCTCAATCTCTATCTCGACCCCAGCAGAAAGCCAGGGAAATTACGCGCCTTTTCCTGGAATGTGATTAGATTCCTGATGTTGGCAGCCACACATCTCTGTTTTTTAATTGGGTTCCGAGGCGCGACGAGATTAGCCTTGTGACATCATTGATGGTCTGTTTGTGTGCGCGCGCGTGTGTGTGTTTGTGTGTGTAGGGAGGTTGGTGGTGTCTGCTGATAAGAGATGGTAGGGGGGTGTTGGGGGCTTTTGCTGGGTGAATCCCCCACTCCCCCAAAGGATGATGCTTACTAATAGGGTCTATGAGGTGCGTGTGTGTGTGTGTTTTGTGAGTGTGTGTGTGTGTGTGTGTGTGTGTGCGAGCAGGCACGCACGGACACATGGAGGGGAGTTATGCATATATGCTTTTGTTTGCAAGAATGCCACGCTGTACTGCATTGCGTGCAACATCCATGTGAGCAGAGCATTAGTGAAATCACTTTAGCGCGAATCTGTAGCGCTTTGGCTCGTCCTCGCCTCCGCCAACAGACAATAAAACAAACCGGCATGTCATCTCTCTCTGCCTATCGTACAGTCAGATCACTGTCTGGTTCATCCTCATTGCATTTGTCATCAGGTGTACTAAGTGGCTAAGTAGGAGCCTCCTACTTAGGCAGAATTCCGCTCCAAAATGATATTTGCACCCTATCAGTAAAATAGATTCTTGGGTTCTCAAATGTTTTCACGACTCAAACCCCCCAAATAGACACTCGTTTGATAGGATTTTGTCCCAGTGACCCCCATGTGGGAAGATTTTTGTTGTTGCTGATTGGTATTGAATGGTACACCTGTCTACACTGGTAATAATGGTGAGAATGAAGCATATGATTATGTATTCTCTAATTGGGATGATTTCTAGTGAATTAAGTTAAAGTGCAATTAAACCCAGGGCCACTCTGAGAACCATTGCACTAAGAAACACTATAAGGTCAACTGCTACTGTACTTTTAACTGAGTAAGTGAAATCAAACCCAATCTAGCTGGTTATTTTTGGGGTGATGTAAAGGTCTCCCGCTCCTCGCCTCCTTCCACTCCCCCCCCCCCCCCCACCCCCCCCAATTAGGTCGCATCCCCTCCTCCTCGGGCCAGAGAACAATCAGCCTGGCGTCTGATACTTCCTGCCCGGCAATAATTACCCCACCTAATTAAAACTTAATTGCTGGCCTCTCCGACCGCCATCTTAAATGAGCAGTGGGAGCCGGGGCGGGGGCGTAAGCCTGCTGGGATGTTTGTGTGGACGGCAAATTGGTTTATCCCTATCAGATTCCTCAGTCCCTGGCCTCGCGCACGCTACCGCACCGCTCCACTGCCCAGAAACAGAAAGAAAGAGAGAAGGCTTAATGTGATGGAGGCCAGACAAGGCCTAATGAGATATACTTTTTTTTTTTTTTTTTTTTTTTTTAGCCACACTTTCATTTCATTCACAGTTTCGATTAGTTGGCTTTAAAGGAGGGCGCGTCTGGGCAGGTTGTTTCTCGAGAGCCATGGAAAAGTTTGCCTTATAAGAAGAGAGGAGAGAAGCTTGGAGGGGAGAGAGAGAGAGAGGGAGAGAGAGAGAAAGAGACAGAGATAAGGAAGTTAGGATTCATGGCCCCGCTACAAAATCATCAGGGGTAAATGAAAGAGGAAATGCTGCGTTAATCGCTATGGATTCTCATAATTGTTACGATTAAATTTCATAATTGACTAATGGCCAGCTGCGGCTTACATTACACGCAGGATAAATATATCACATTAAACATGCAAGCTGAGAGGAGATGGAGGGAGATGGATGGATAGATAGGACAGGAGGAAGGATGGATGGATGGATGGATGGACATACACACCGCACTTCATAGGCCGGTGAGCAGTGAGCGATGAAAGGCAAAGGGAGAGCTGGCAGCGCATAAGTGGCGTGGAGGCGGAGAGCAAAAAAAAGGTAAAGGTAGGAGAGTGATGCGGGAAAAAATGGTGTGGAGATAGAGGGGGCGATGAAAAGGTGGAGAGAGGTGGAGAGTACAGAGAGGGGGAAAAAGATGGAGATGTAGCGAGGGGGGGGTGGGGGGCTAGAGAGAGAGAGGCTAGATGCATGGCCTCCGGGTGGTATTAGGCTGGGTGCCAGTGTGTGTGTGTGTGTGTGTGCGCGCGCGCTCTCCGCCACGCTCCTCTCTTCCCTATGAACTCCGATTTCCCTAAACCCATCTATCTACCTCCCTCTCGCTCGCTTTCTCTCTCTCTCTCTCTCTCTCTCTCTCTCGCCATCCTTCACTCTTGAACTCTCCGCGCTTTTCGCCTCCCTTTCTTCATCTCCGTCCCAGGGAGGCGAGAGTGAAAGGCGGTTGCGATGAGCCGATAGAGTGGGGGGGCCGACGGAGGTGTGTGTGTGTGTGTGGGGGGGGGGGGGGGGGGGGGGGGATGGAGGGATGGAGGGAGAGAGAAAGTTGGAGGGTGATTAGAGAGAGATGACAGGTGACATCCATAAAGGGATTACGGCGCGGGCCTCAAAGACAGGGCCCTAATCCTGGCTTTGTACAGGCACAGATAAACAGCTCCACTGATGGCTTGCTCTCTTAAAAAGTGAACATGAGCTACACAAATAACTTCCTAATTCCCCCTTTGTAGAAGTGAGAGTGAGTGCACGCTACAACACAAATAAGTTCCCTAATTCTCCCTTTGTACAAGTGAGCGAGAGGAGCACAAAATAACTTGCTCTCGAGGTGTTTGCGGGTACTATATAAGAGGCGAGAGTGTGTGTGTGTGTGGGGGGGTGGGGGTGGGGGTGGGGGTGGGGGTTCACAAGGTGTAGATGTGTGTCTTGGAAGTGTGTGTGTCGGTTTGTACTTTGCAGCGTGTTGTTGTGACTTAAGATTTCCATCCCTCGCGCTCGAAAAACCCCTCTGCCCGTATTCACATAGAAACACGCCACATGCTTAGGAATGAGCATTAAAGTAACAAATACCCTCTTTTTTGTAGCCTTTGAACGCACACAAAGGCACACACACACACACACACACACACGCACAGTTGTCAGTTTGTGGTCTAATTAAGCGTTACCTCAAAGATAGAGAGGGAGTCAAACACACACACACACACACACAACACCACACACACCTGTGCTGCGCAGACAGGAAAGACCACCAACTGAAAGTCTGGTTTCCCATGTAGGAGAGTGTGTGTATCTGTGTGTGTGTACATATTCTTGCACATGTGTGCCTAAGCTCAGCGGACTGTCAATATTGGCGCACAAGCCTTTATTTTACCCACAATCCCAAGCAGTAACTGATGTGAAATATCCACTCTTCAAAACGGGTGTATCATTTTCAACCCGTTTTCAGTCTACTTTCCGACACGAAACACACGCAGCTTTTAACACCGCTTTAAAGGTGCTATGTGTGCATTTTTAAACGGCAATATATCCTTCTTTTTCCATCCGCCTTTCCACCATCTGTCATTACCAGAAACTCTGAAAGCTTTAGCTCTGTTTGCTCTGGAAGAACAGCGCCCTCTTCCTTTTGTGCCGTAAAGCAATCCAGCAGACTTCCCGCCAAATCCAACCTGATGGCGCACAATGTAAAATGCAGAGTAGAGGCCGCTACAGGCTGCCAGTCTTCTTCAAGATGTGCTCTCCTTAGCTTAGACAAAGATTAGTAATAGTGCAGGAACAAACCCTCAAAAAGGGCCTTAGTTTTTGTTGGATGGTCATAATTTTTCTTTTTACTGCAAAAGTCATTAAATTCATCAATGAAGTGATTCACCACATAGGCAAAAAAAGTGCAAAAAAAACACCTGCCCTGAAAGAGGGAGTACCAAGTTAATCCCATGTCATTTTCTACCTACTTGTTGTATTTACATCATATTTGCACTGATGGTCTACAGGTAGTGTCCCTACACTCCAAAATAACCAGAATGTCAAAATATGGCTCTATTGTGAATCAGCAGCCTTTTATATAAGGCCTTATTATAGGCGAAAATATCAAACAGTTAATTTTTCTGAGAAATACTCACTTCTAATCCTAATCCTAATATAATAATACTGTAATCAGTATTATGCTAAAAATTAATTTCAGGTAGTCACTGACATTGTCTCATCAAAAACAAGAAGTAATAGTTTGTTACTGAGCACTATTATTGTGACTATCCAGTGAGTATAACCCAAAAAAGTACACAAAAATCCCTGCCTTGTAACAGGGAATACCAAGTTGATTCCATGTTTTTTACCCACTGGTTACATACTTCATATTAGCACTGATGGTTCGCAGGTAGTATCTCTAGACCTCAAAACAACCTTAAATTAACCACAATGTCCAAATCGAGGGCTTGGAGCCAAAGGGGCGTAAGTGTTGAATATGAGTATTATATATCAATTGAAAGGTCTCAGTGAGATCTTTTCAGTGCCAAAAGGACACAACTGAAATCATGACCCATAAGTTTTAATTAAACAAAAACTGAAAGCCGTAACAGTAAAACTAGGGTTTTGTTTGCTGCCAAAAGGGCGTAACTGCACTTATGCCCTTTTGACACCTAGCAAAACCCCACTTTTGACACTGAACAAGCATTGTGGGTAGAGGATTCTAACAGCACTTAGGTCAACTCAAAATGCATGCTGACGTAAGTAATGCTAGCATGGCAGCATGATCACATCATTTTTAGTATCCTATTCATATCCTAATTAATATTCTAAGTCAATATTAGATGAATGTAAATATGTTAATATTCCCATTAAAAACTTAGGCCTATAGATTCAAAATGTTATTTTATAATGTTAGGAGTGTGAACTGGTCAAGATGAGCTCTGATAGTAAGACTGCTGGTAGCTGAAGTTCTCCCTCAGTGTTATGAGGAGGGTTAGGGTTAGGAGGGTTTTACAGGTCTTTGAATGTGTCCCGGGACACATCAATAAGTGATGTGTCCTGGGACACATACAAAAATGTATTATACTAGCAAAAGAAAAAAAAAGTAGCAGTTTAGAATCAAAAGTCGTTTATTAAAAAGGTTTATTAAAGTTTTTAACAGAAAAAATGTATCAATCAATTGATATTGATTTGATTTGATATGTTCCATGTAGCCTACAATTTTAAAGGCCTTGGTGAAAGTTGCTGAGCATTACTTCAAGATAAAGATATTCATTCTGATCTTGTTCTATATTTCTTTCATTTCTTTATTTCTAATTGCTAGATTTGTATTAAAATGAATGTGCTTTACAACTGTTTACTTATATACGCCCATATTCTGCATGGCTGTGGCTCTATTCGTCCCGACAGTCTTCTACTGTTGGGACTGGAGCGGTTGGGGCTGAAGTGCCTTGCTCACAGGAACTTTCACAGTAGTTGTTGAGGGAGGAGAGCACTACCCATTCACAATCCCCACCCAGATTTTTTTTTTTAAACAACCTTGCAGGCTCGAGTCTGCTTTAGCGCAGGTGTTGGCTGATAGCTTCCTGGACCCATTTGAGTTAATAGATAGTGTTTTGATTACAGGGCCACTTATCACCCCGCCTGTGACGGCCCGGCGGCTCCCCCCGGCCCTCTTCTTTCTTCCTTTAAATATGCGCGGTCAAATCTCTATCTGCTATTTCACACTTTTCCTTTCATCACTCTCCATTACCTGGTAATGAATAGATCCTTGCTCTTTCTTCTTCCCCCCCCCCGTCTGTTAACTTCATGCAAATTTCCGCCACCGCCACCGCACCGCCACCGACACATCGGCGCCGACTTTGCGAGGTATAAAGAGTCGAGGAGAGCGGGAAGGGGCGGTCTGGCTAATGACTTCATTTTCTCTTTCATGGTGCTTCTCAGTGCGTTGGCAGCGGGATTCCTCCCCTAAAGCACTGGGTTGGATGAGACAAGATACTACAGTGAAATGTACAGGCGAAGAAGAGCGTGACTAGATGTGTGGGATTGATGCAGAAACGGGTCAAGCATTGATTGGACGGCTATTTTGAGGATTTTCAAATGCCTTTCTTTTTTAAGAGGAGAGCATTGATGCTGAGAGAAGTTGAGTGTGGGTGTGACTGGGGAATAGAAGAAATACGCAAACAGTGGCTGCAGACACACACCGACACATAGACACACACACACACACACACACACACATCTCCCTCTCGCACGCACACACTCGCACACACACCTCAGCCCCCTCTAATAATCCGCTAATCCTGTTTATCATCAGCCAGCTCTTCTTAGTGTGAGCGATACATGAGAGAAATCACACTCACAAACACACTCCAATGTGCAGAGCCGAGATACAGTATAAATACACACATCTCTATTTCTTGATTTCTTCCTCAATCTTCACTCCGGTTTGCTGTTTTTCTCTCCGCTGTGTTATGCATCAGTTATGCAGTTACACATCACAATCCCACATCAATGCAGGCCTCTCCGAAATAGGAGTGCTTGCACGCTTCTGTGTCTGAAGAGTTTTTGCTAAGCTGTGGAGAGCTCACTTCTTCTTCTTCTTCTTCTTCCTCGTTGGTTTTTATTAAGTACACGCGGGAAAAAGAGATATTTTCCTGTGGGACATCAAGTCAATTTACCCCAAAACTGCTGAACTTTTTCTCTCCAAAAAGAAAGTACTTTTCGAGGCCCATTCCTCGATATCCCCGTCGGAAAATAGGAATATTAGGTATAATCACAGATGATCCTGGCTTGGGTACCTAAGAAGGCAATAAATCTATATTTTTCATATTTCTCTTTTGGGATGCTGAATTCTAAGTAAGTTGTAAATATAGCCATAATCGCCGTTTTCTCATTTCATAAGGTAATCTCCAGCGCTTAAGGGGTCATTGGAGGAATGGGGTATTTGGCTGTTGAGAAGCACAGAGCAGGTTTACTCAAGCCTGGTATTGTGCAACTCTTGCATGGCGTAGCTTCGAAGGAAAAGGGGGAGAGTGAGAGCGAGAGAGAGAGTGGAGGACAAGGATAGAGGAGGGGTGCAACGGCTCAGTTTCACAAAGGTGAAAAAAAAGTAGTCCGACGTGCCGTGATTCTGCTGCGACCCCTGTCTCGCCGGTTTCAGCTTCAGAACCCACAGAGGTTTCAAGAGGCGGAGGCAGAGATTTTGGTTTGACGTCTGAAACACAGTATGATGTCACCTTTCCTATGAACTGCTGCTGCGTGCGGCAGTTTGTTGGTGCAAGACAAAGTGAAAAAAAAAAACTTTCTAAAACTTCATAAGCAGTTTAAAGGATTCTTATGCAGGTCTGGGAAGGTATGGGACACGAGTTTGGTCATTTAGAGGGCTTGAAAAGTTTGAGAATTACGCATAAAAGTCTGTAAAACTCATTTGACTATGCATTTTCTCTTGTTCAACACTTTTGAACGCTGCCCAAAATCTTCAAATCCAGTCACAAAACTAGATCTGTAAAAGAATGGGACTTTGAAATGAATCATGTGTAGAAACCCTGGGTTTAGAACGTACTTTTGTACTATCATTTATTCCAACTCTCTGTCAGAGTTCCTACAATTAAAACATCAGCACTTGGTCTGCCTCCCTAATTAACATGAGCGTTGGCTTTGCAGCTGGTGGGGCGTTTAGTCAGCAATCTGTCGCCACCATCAACACTTGGTTTCATGACAAATTGCATCAACAACTTGACCAAAGGTAGATGGGGTTGGAGATAGCAACGCCCGCGGAGCATTTCGAGGATCAAAAGAGAACGTACATTCGAGAGAGAAAGACCGAGCGTCTACTTGGATTCACTCTTCTAGTAATGTGTTTTCCCTTACGCCCGTGGCACGCCGACGCCGGTCCAAGTGTGCGGCGAGGCCAAAGAGGGCCTTGGGGAAAGGAGCGAGGTCCGGTCACTTAGGGCTACCTTTAAACACCGGGGGGCCGTTCCATTTCCTGAGTCCGGGGAAGCCGGCTTTTGAGGAAGCGCCGCGGGTTCGATTTCTCTCATTTCCTTCCACTGACACCGTTCCCGGTTGGAGGGCAGGAATGCAGCCGAAGCCCGGCCCAGGGAAGCACCTACGGACCGCTTCCCGACACCACCGAGTAAGACATCAACACCTCAGAGCGCGATTGGAAGGGGATTCATTTATTGCGGCTGCAACCTGGAGGTGAGAGGCGAAGTGTTCCACAATCAGCCCGTATACTCAGCCACAATTATGCTGCTGAGATACTTTCTAAACTCTATACCTGTATAATAAGTGAAAAAGAGAAGGCAAGACGGTGTGAAATACAGCGCACGGACCATCTAAGCTGACATAACCCTATTATACACACATACACAAACTGTCACATACACATTCTCGCACACACACACACACACACACACACACACTAATTTCCTCAGATGGCCTGTAATCTCGCAGGCCTCCATCTCGGCGGCTTAGCCCAGTGGACTGGGGCGGCCGCTGCCAGCTCTCTGCCCCGGGATGGGGGGGAGGGGGGGGGCGCGGGGGGTGAGGGGGGGCCCACAGGGGAGCCGCGGGGCCTGGAGGAGCCCCACATGGATTGTATTTGGGAGCCTGAGGCATGAAATGGAATAGGTTTAATCTGTTATCACCTGCAGGGGAGCGTCGGGGGCCAGCCACTGACAGACAGAGTGGTTTGAGGTGGTGGTGGTGGTGGTAGTGGGGTGGGGGGCGGGGGGGGTAGCGGGTGTGTGTGTGTGTGTGCGTGTGTGTTGGGGTGGGGGCGGGGGGGGGTCGCTGCACCTCAGCCCCGCGGGTAAATGAAATATCAGCCGCTACAGACGGAGAGTGATATTAGTTTAATTTCTCCGAAGCTCGCCTCTTCTGCCTCTCTCTCTTTCTCTCCCTCTCAAGATTCAAGATTGAAGATTCAACAGTTTATTGCCACGTGAGCCATATCATTATGAAAGCTGGGAGTTTGTCTCAGTGTGATCGGGTTCATACATACAAACACTGAATATACAGAAGATGAGGGGCAACTTCCTGATATTGAGTCGCAGCTCCTTTTTGCTCAATCCACATCTCAAAGCTTAAAAATCCTTCTCTAACTCTATCTGCATCTCCTCCTTTGTGATTGTTATAGATTTAATAAGGGAAATCAATAAGGGATAATGGCTTTTACCTGGATTCATCTCACCTCTTTTCATAGAAAGAGTAAGTGCCCCTAATATTTTGAACAGTCAGTGTATATTTAAAGTCTAAAACTGGAAGCGCAGTAAAGAAAACATCACTAACTTTGGTAGTATTTTGACGACACTGAACGCTGACGTCTCCTCAGCCACAACTTCCTGTGAAGGAATGAGAGAGAGAGAGAGAGAGAGAGAGAGAGGGTGAGAGAGAGAGAGGTCTGGTTTGACACTAAGGGGGCGTCGGAGGGGTTGGAGGAAGGCAGTGTTTTGAAAAGCCGCTTTCACACTCCTTGAAGTGGCTCACCGTCTCTGCTACTGTACTGAGAAGCCATGAAGGGTGAGGAGTGGGCGGAGGTTATGAAGTTAAAAAAAAAAAAAAGGTAGAAATCTGTAAACGGGGGAGGGAGAAAATGTTGGGAAATTGTGGCATGGTAACTAACTGTAACAGTAGCAGATGGAAGTCAGCTGCCTTCATCTTCCATCACTCACGCACATTAACCTCTGAGTCAATCTCACTCTATCTGCTTTTCTGTCTAGGATGGGATATGGCATATAAACTATGATGGTATTCCTCTATAATGGACTGAAAACCTCCTCTAGACAAAGCGGCCTCTGATAATATATTCCTGCCGTCCCTACTGTATATAGGAGGTAATGTTGATGTGAGCTGTTTGCTTGTTATGGTAAAATTGTGTGCAGCCTGGCAGATCGTACCATTGGGAGTGGTGTATTCGCTCCTTTCTTTGCGCGGCAACTCATTTTTTTTTTTTTCGGTTTAAGCTGACATAGCGCTATAAATAGGTGTGGTTTGGAGGTTGATATTCTCACCTAGGCATATTTACAAACTCCTACCCACACCCAGCAACACACACACACACACATATATACACACAAACTGCTCCACTTTGCCTGCAACCCACGCTACACATGTATACACAGTTACACACACACCACAGAAAACATTCCATTTCACACATTATTACTTCAGTATATTGTTGCTGAGCATCGCCAGGCTGTCTTTAAAGGTTCATGCCACCCAAAGAGTCGGTTTCTCACTCTAACCAAGTCAGGGTAAAATATATATGCTCCAGTACAGCACGCTGCGACACCCAAACACTAATACAATATGTACAGTGTGTTGTCAGTAGCACAAAAGGAAATGGTGGTCAACCAGCGCCTGGCAGGTGTGAATAAACTCCCGACCGCCCAATATCTGTCTCTCATAGTTAGCAGGCTAACTGTGAGGAGCAAAGGGGTGCAGAGAACTTGTAATATTTCCTCCCCCGGCTGCGTTTTTACATGGCAGGGAAGCAAAACCAACACAGTGGCCTCATGGCCTCCGCTTGCATCACCGGATCGCTATGCGGCGACAGCACAGCGGGTCCACTGCCTCGTGTGATTGCAATCAAGCATCCCCCGACAACTATCAGAACCACCTAATTACAGGATTAGGTGATCAAACAAGACTCCTCCAGCACCGGTGCCAACCGCACTGCATATTTTGGCATGTGTCAGTGTGTACCTGTCAATCTCACCGAGGGAAGTGCAAACAGCTGTTGAGAGGAGGAGGGGGAAAAATGGAATAATAATATAATCAACGCTAATGAGAGTTTCTTCCTGCTCGGCAACTTCCATAGAAATTCCCCTGAGAGTTTGTTCGCTTCTTTTTTTTTTTTTTTTTTTTTAACAGGAAAAACAGACTGTGAGGCCATTGTTCCTCAACTTAGAAGACTATTTGTCACACGGTGGTGATGACACAGCAGTGACACGCCTTGCTCAACCGTTCCGCCATGCATCGCCGGTGATCCGTGGCGCGGCGGGAGGAGGACAGGTAATGAGGAGGGGAAAGGAGGAGGAGGAGGAGGAGGAGGAGGCAGGACTGGTCCTACTGTATGACATGGCTGGATGATGGGCGACTAGTGTTACAGTAGCTCGGTGCCGTATCAGCTCTCACGCTATCTCCATCTAGATCGTATGAGGAAACCCCGACCAAGAACAACAAGATTAGCGGCTAATCAGATGTGATACGATACTCTGTGCGCTCCACTAAGGAGCCAGAATGCAGACAGGTTACTTGAACGGGGGGGAAGAATGTTTAAGGAGGTGGACGGCGTTTATCCTGCAAGGCAAATAAAGCAGGACAAGAAGTTAAAAAGTTGCCTGTACAGTAAGGAACTCACACCTCAATAGACAAGCCTCCAGTTAGTTCTCCATTCTTTAAAAAGCAAAGTGCTGTACAAGTACTTCCCCGATGCCGGTCCAAATACTTTACTATAACAGAAACAAAATGACACATTGTGATTAATGTCCTCATGCCCTGGCCATGACATCATCACATAGCTGAGTATAGTGAGGAATATGAACTGCTGTGTGACATGGAAAGCAGTAGTGCCCTGACCTCAAGACTCACACACACACACACACACACACACACACACAATTGCACGTATGCATCGTGCATTCATGGACCTATCACAACACACACACACACACATAAACACACACACACACACACGACATGTTCACACATAATTTGTATCGGGCCTTTTTGGGGTGCGAATGAATAGCGAACAAAGATGGGAAAGCATGTTAGCACGTTTGAGAGTGTGTGTGCGTGTGTGTGTGTGTGTGTGTGACAGCTCAGCGATGAGGGGAGGCTGCTGACGCGAATCTTTCTCAGCAGCCCCGGCCCGGCTCTGTTTGGAGTATAAACATGTCGGAAAGTGTGAGAAAGCCTGTGTGTGCGCGACGGCGACGGGCTCCTTTGTTTTGGTTCTCAGGGTAATAATAGCTGATGATGGGCCAGGTTTAACGTTAGTCTGTCTGCAGGCATGCAGGTGGGTGCCGAATACAGAGGAGGACTTGACAGGGGAGAAACCGGCGCGGTAGAACAGGTCCGTCTTCTGCCAGAAAGAGACAGAGAAGAAGAAGAGTAGCCAGCATTCTCAATTCCTGAGAAGAGAAACAGCGGCTAGTGTGACAAAAATGTACTTTGTTGCTTATAGAAACACATTTTTATACGATGGTGAGACGAGACCAAACCATAACGATAATGGAGATGCACTTATATGAAAATATACTCATTATAGCTGGATTCCCAAAGAATATGGGAGACAAATGAGAGAAGCACTCCCTGAAAGCAACACCGGCTGATAAGGCCTCACTTCTGCTGCTCTACCCTATATCGAGTCCCATCAAAGCCCTATAACGATCGACGCTATATAATTATGGAACGACATAATCTCGTTATGTCATGGTACATTACTAAACCTCGTTAGCCCATTAGCTCCTGGAGGCCCGGAGCGATTAGTCATGGAAGATGCCCCGCCCTTTCCTGTACTCCCACTCACTCGGAGAGGAAGCAGGAAGCCGCTCGCATGTCAGTCATCCCCGGACGGGAAGTGCCTGGGAGACGGCTACCCTTTAATGCTGCAATTATTCTAACTATTGTTTGGATTGATAATCACGCTCATTAGAGAGAGAGAGAGAGAGGGGGGGGGGGGGGTGGCGGGGGGAGAGAGAGAGGAAGGAAGTTGGAAGCTCTTTGGCGACTCGTTTGAGGCCCGCGGCGTTCCGCAGGGGTCCGATCGGGTGAAGGGAGGGAACAGGGGGGGGGGTGGCGCTCCGGAGGGACGTGTATGGGAAAACGGGCTTGTTTGGAGGGTTTGCATTTGATCTGGATTCCTCACGGCGATTATCCCGGCTGGTGTGTCCAGGGTCGGGATGGCCTAAACCCTGCTGTTAGCGCTATTAAAGGAAACATCCATCCTCAGATTCACCAATATAATGATGTGAAGAAGTGTTGCAATTTACCTTTTTTGTTGTACCCACTTTCCCCTCAACCTGCCTCGTCTGCTTCTACTTCAGTTAGGGATTTCCCACGTTTCCCAGAATGCCGTTCAACAGCTGCCAGAGGAGGGGCCTGAACTTGTTCCTTTCAGTTAAACGTGGGTGTATGAGCATATACTGTAAATTTTATCTAGCTGGCCAACTACTTCATGATCGTCAGGGTGTGTCTGTGAATGTGGCCGCTAACTACGCAGCATGTCTTGGTGGCTGCATTGCATTCTGGTCTATCGAGGCTACTGTCAGTGGAGAAATTGATCTCTCTTCTTCTTCTCCGATGGATTTCTCCCTGTGTGATTGTTGAACGTCTCGTGGTGCAAAATGGCGGCTCTAGAAAGAAGCCCTCGCTCTTTGATTCTGAGGGACTGACACCAAAGAAGCAAAAAGTAGAAGAAAAAAGTAACACGAACAACGGTGATGGTTTATAGTAACCACAGGATGGTACCGAAAATGCCAAAGTGAAAGAGGTTGAAGAGATTGATGTGTGAAGAAAAAAAAAATATGAGTAGAGTAAGACAAACAGAGGGGTAATGAGAGAAAAAAAGTCGTGAAGCTGCACTGAAAGGGAATGATGGTGAAATCACATAAAGAGTGAATGAAACCATGGCGAGAAGACATCGAAATAATAACAGAGCGAGAGACATGGTGCTCGCGAAATAAACCGGAATTGCCACTCGCCGTGCCAACTTTGCCTCCACGTCCCAGAAAACAGGCGAGGGGGGGGGTGGGTTGGGGGTGGGGGGAGGTGGGGGGAGGCCCGCATATCACACCTGCTTATCAATTACATGCTGGTAATTTCTGCATGTAAGCAGGTCTTTTTTGGCAGAGAGGAACCACTCGTTTTCTTCTGAGAGGGAGGAAATTTGCTCCGGGATAAAAAAAGAAAGAATAAAAAAAAAAAGCCAAGTATTAAAAGCAGCCAGGCAACATAAGCGTTGCAACATGCAGGACTTAGAGAAAACCTGTAATTAGAGTGGTGGTAAGCTGTCAGCCGGCAAATATCGTTTACTTGAGGCAGACTGCTGTGGTATAGATTGTAAAAGCTTGCCAAGCACAATTAGAGGAGTGTCACTGATTACCTCAGTTTATTTTTTTTTTTTCCAACATAGAAATGATGCTCCTACCTAATCCTCCTCGAATCGGAGCCGTTACAACACTGTCTGCCGCCTTACATTTCACCACTGCCAGTTAGATAGACAACAGATTAAGAAATGAAGCAATGATGCAACTGGGGTAATGACACAATGTGGCAGTTGCATGAAACAGAAGTTAACAGAATATGTAGAATGGAAATATAAAATAATGAGCAGAATAGAGAAGAATAGCTGATGATGTGAAAGCTGCTTTTACTGTGTGTGTGTGCACATATTAAACGATTATTACAATTTTACACTTTTGTTTATACAAGGCATTTGCCAGGTTTTGTCTTTCCAAAATGTTTGGAGTGGCTTTCATTTGAAGTTTCAGTATTTCAGTGGTCATGCCTAATGTAGTGCCTATTTAGTTCTGCCTATTTTGCGTCTTCATTCTAAATGGAAAATGTGCATCATTGTATTCATAGTTGGGCCAAGTCATCTCTAGATGTTTCTCCCCTTCACTTTCAGTACAAGTCACAGTACTAAAACTGAAGAGAATGAAGGCTATTTTTTGTTTTATTTCAGTTAATTTTGAAGGCACAATCTATTTTCAGTTGAGCTTCTTCTTAAGTTTAGTTTTAAGTTTTATTCCACTTCACTCAGCGTTTTTTTTTTTATGCCTGCTTTTAGGCTTCGTTTTAGTTGACTAAAGCGTGGACATACCTCACATTCCTCAGGTGTTTAAGGTGGAATAGTTCAGGTTGCTGTCTCTGCCTGCGTGGAGCTGCATCGCCGACCGTTTTCCCCCGCTTCCAGAGAAACAAGCCTGTCCAGTTACACACACACACACACACACACACACATACACACAAAATGAGTACACCTCCTCCACGTGTTCAGCCTTAAAACAACAAAAAGGACACATTAACATTTGACCCCTCGTCTAATCCCAGGACCTGCTACTGTTCCTCACATTGTTTCCTAATTGCAGCCTTTTATAATGGCCTGCTGGGTCCAGAATAGCTTTCTTACTGGCTCAATTGGTGGCCTTATGGTCCTATAAGTACACTAAGATGTATACTAAGATGTATTCAGAGTACACTCGCTATGCCAAAGCGATCAATAAATCTAAAAAGAGAATATTAAATTGGAAGCGGTGAGACAAGTGGCATTGTTCGGTGTCGTCAGAAAGGAGAAGTTTCATATTTGGCTTAACCCTCTGGTTTGTTAATTTCATTTCAAAGACTTTAGAGTTTAGAGATGGATGAATGAGACAGAAGAATGTCTTTGATAAACACACTCATGGCCCTTGGGGTAAGTGAGCTTATTAGGCAGGCAGGCAGGCAGGAACACACACACACGCACACACACACACACACACACACACCCTGCTGCCTGCTCTGGGGTCGGGCTGATTACAGGGGTACGTTAGCCCCCTGGGGCCGGTCCATTCAGCGTGGGGTTAGCGCACACGTTTATGGTATTTACACCCATTTGCATTGCTAAGACTCTGACTGGGGGAGTTTGTTTAGTCCTGCTGGGGGCCGCTGGCCACCACCAGCCCCCCCCCCCCCATTCCACCTGAAGAGCCCACGCTGCCCCGGCCGGGTCGGGTCGGCCCTGGGAGGGGTGGGGTGGGGTGGGGGGGTCTGGGTGTGTTCGTTGTCGGGACAGGTCAGTCTACCTGGGCCTCATTGACAACTGAAAGGCCCCAGCTATTCTGCTATTTACACCTGGGGATCATTACAGTCACACCTTCTATTGAGTCTCGTTCTTTCTTTCTTTCTTTCTTTCTTTCTTTCTTTCGCTTTTTCTTTCATTCTTTCTTTCTCTCCACCCTGCCTCTGATCTCTCGCCCCTCATTAACACTGATAGGCCTCATTAGCTATCAGCTAAACATGCAGTGGAGCCTCCATTACCCAATCTCTTTCAGAAAGGAGGTTGTCCAGTACAATGAAACACTCAAAACAGTCTGTACACTCTAATTTGCAGTTTCAGTACTTTAACTTACATGTATCAACAGGGAAATTGCAGGAATTACACACAACCAATGACATACATTTTTTACGTTGCATGTTTTTGCCCATTATTCCTCTTCAGTAGACTGTTGGTTTGGAAGTCTGAGCCTTGTATAAATGACATTCCACTGTAATACATATTATCATTTACGTTCTACATTTTCCTAATTTTATAGCAGAGCAAAAACAAAACAATAATTTCATGAAAAAATATGTAATCATTCCAACATAAGATAGGAACCACTCATACCACTCAAAACTGATATTCTTTAAATAGCTATTAACTGCAGGTTAATCTAGGGGTTTTCACGGGAGGGAGTTCCCCGTTTATTTTAATTTTGTTTATGACTACAAATGTGTTGTTTTGACCATCAGTCGGCGCACAAGAACTTTCCAATGACATATAATACCCATTTTTGGCCAAAATGCCACTGACGCCCCTTTCCCACCAAATCCTCGAAATACAAGATAAGAGTGTATTTGTTTTTCAGTATAATAGCCCGATGCAACAAGTAAACAGGCATCTGTGAGACAATGGAGCTGGAGTAAAACTGCAGGGGCTAAGTTGACATTATTAGTGTGTGTGTTAGCCTCCCTCTGTGTCTGCTGATGGCCTATACGGGCCGATAGGCGGCGTGAGAGCCCCCTGCCCGGCCGGAGCCATAGAAAACAAACAGCCAATTTGGTTTTATTGTGCTGCTGGGGGTCCACTCAACCCCAGAGACAGATGACAGAGCAGCGCAACACAGAAACACAGGAGGAGGTAAATGAGACTCAATACAGTCACACACACACACACACACACACAGCCAAAAACCTAGCAAACACAGCCACACTCACTGTAGGTCTCAATGACTAAGGTTTGACTAAGACCGATATGGGCTTTAGAAGGCTGATACCAATACTGTTGCCTTTTTGGTGAAAAAGCCATTAGCTGATATTTTGTGACTATATTCAATATCTTTAAATTTGATTCTGATTTGAATTTAAATTCCATGCCCTATGAAACTGCAAAAAAAAAAAAAATACAAGGATTCAGTATTTCCCCTAGAATTTTATTCATGACAGGGTGAAAAAGCCTCTAAAACAGTATTTAGACCATCATGGGACACTACAACTCTCCATTTAAACCCAGGATAATGATGATAATAATTAACAGACAACCAGTGTAGTATTGATCAATTCTACAATAAGTATTTAATCAATCTAATTGCATCAGGTGAACCACACTGACTGGACCAGATGTGATTTTTAATAAAACGGCACTATGACCCGATATATAAAATAATACATAGGTCTGTTAAACACACACACACACACACACACACTTACTAG
Organism: Centroberyx affinis; assembly: GCF_046629955.1. Lineage (NCBI taxonomy): Eukaryota > Metazoa > Chordata > Actinopteri > Beryciformes > Berycidae > Centroberyx > Centroberyx affinis. Next base: position 100,730 of record NW_027283501.1, on the reverse strand, counting down.
ACAATAAACACCCCCACCAGCCCCACCAGAACCAGTCCAGACTGAAAACACACACCCACACACATACACACACACACACACACTTAGGGCCATAAAGGCCAGTGCGCAGGCCTGCTGTGCTGTCTGCCATGACAGCCGTTAGCGTTAGCCATAAAGGTTGCAATTGGAGTGACCTCTACAGTAGAGAATCAAGCTGAATGAAGGCCGGGCCTGGCCGGCCTGGCGGGCCGTAAAAACCCTTCATCACCACTGTACTCCGCTGTAAAGAGCCACACGTGATTGGCCCCATAAACAACATGAGGGGTCCCTATTAGACACAAGAGGGGAGGCTACTAGCGGGTGGGACGGAGGGCAAGACAGATGGACTGGCGAGATGGGATAGGTAGAGACGACGGGGAGTGGAGGGGGGGTGGATGAGGAGGAGGAGGAGGGATGGATGTATGTAATTAAAGCAGGAGTCAGTTCTCTAAGGAGACCAACAGATGGAGGGGAGTAACCCCTTCCCCAATTCCACAGAGGGCTGGGGCTGGCAAGCGGAGGAACGCTAAGAGCAGTGTGAGTGTGTGCGTGTGTGTGCGAGTGTATGCGTGCGGTCTTGTGTGTGTGATAAGCACATGTTCCCCTGGGTGAGTGCTTGAGTGATCTAACAGGGGCAATTAATTTGTTTTATATACGATTTAACTCCTCCGAGCGCTGACAAAGGAGGCAGTCCTCTGGGAGCTCTGAATGCTCTCTGATACAAACCGGGACCACAGGGGAGATGCACAATCAGCCCGCAACGAGAATGCCCGTTTATGCCCGAGCTTTCATGTGTACTGAGGTGGGGGGGGGGGGGGGGGGGTGATCCACATGTAAACTCATTTTCCCCCCATGAATATGTAATGGAAACTGATGAGGCTAATGACTCACAGAGGTGACCTACTTATTAACGCCGAGGAAGCGGGGGATCTGAGGCCTTCATCTGCGACACATAAGAGAAATCTCGGGGCGTTTGCGTGCGAGCGATGGCTGCGATATGTCCCGAGAGAGGCTACCTTCTCGCTTGACGGCGTCCTTTCGATCTAATTTACGGCTCGCTATCTCCTCGTACCGACGCTTGGCCCGCGAAGGACAAAGCGATATGACCTTTCCCCCCCTTCTCTCTCTCTCAAAACTCGGACACACACACACATCAGGGTATCCGCAGGTCCAAGAAGTCTAAGAATGATCTAAATTTCAGGCCTTAAAAAGTATACACATGTAATGAAAGACAAAGCAGTTTTACCTGGGCACTTCATATAGACTACCTGAGGTAAGACACTGGAGCACTCATTCAAGTCTGCACTTTTATTGTAGGAAGTTTTTGTAATTCTTTACATTCGGTCTTATTTAGTCAAAGAGTTGGAAAATAAGTTTAGTCAAGGAGTTGGAAAGTAAGGCAAACCAAATAAGGCAAATGCCCTGAATTGTATAGTTTAACTGAAAGATATGAATGGGACCGGCAGTAGAGTTGGTTTTATTTTCTCATGTTACTACATTACTGCACTTCCAGTTTGTCACAGTAAGTTTGATCCACATGCATCTCCACTTTTAGATTGATACAGAACAGGGTTCATGGAATACGATGAAAGGTTTTTGTTTTCATTGTATCTGCTTTAGTAAGATATTTTGGCATCATGAAGTTAATAGTTTAATTTCCAAACAGAAATCTCAATGGGCGGAGCCAAAGAAACATAGCTAGCTTGTGCAAGAGCACAACTTAGCTAACTGCCAAACCTGAATGGCGAAGAAGGAACTTTGGTCAAAATATGAATAAAAATACAAATCACAATGACTTCTGTTCATTATTTATTCATGGCCAGGGCATTTGTGATCTTGAAAAGTCAGCAGGCTAGCTAACTAGCTTACCTAGATAGCTATAGGCTAGTATGGCTAGTTTGATAACTTAGTCTGACTAAATTGTATTTTTTCAGTAAGTAGCAGAGTGTTAGACTTCATAATATTAGCTTCCTCCTCTCTTACCTCTTGCTTTTTCTCTTGGCTCCAGTCCAACGTTACTTTGGCAACTGTGGTTCTTTGGCTCCGCCCACTGAAGTTTAACTCAACCAATGAGATTATTTCTACCTCCCAGAAATGTTTGTACAACTAAAACTACAATCTGCCATTTCCAAGAGTGCTTTTTTCTTATACTGCTTGTTTATAGTTTCAGAACTTTCATTAGCTGTGTTCAATCATACAGGTTGGTTTTGCCAGCTGTCTGTGTCTTTATTTTGGTTGTTAAATCGGTCTTATGCTCAATTCCAGGTAGCATTTCAAAGGGTCTTAAAAAGTCTTAAATTTGGCTTTCTGAAACCGGCAAATACCCTGACACACACACACACACACACACACACACACACACACACACACACACACACACACACACACACAGAGTAGCTTATGCTCGCTGGCCATCATTGCCTTGTTGATCCTGTGTCAAGGTTACTTATGAGAGGTCAGAGTCCAAGCCCTCTGCAGCCTGTGTGGATAAACACTAACCAGCGATGAGAGGACACGGTGGCCCCCCTCTCCCCAATACTCTGCTAACTATCCCTCATCAAAACCCTTTTCACACCCCTTACCCTGCCCTTTCTGGCCCTCATTTAGTCTCATTAACTCTCCAGTCAACCCCCTCTCCTCCGCCCAATTCCCCACCCCTCCACCACCCACACACACACACACCTCCCTCCCCTTCTGCAGCAGCGCGGCGATGCTATCAGGCTATCAGGGCCCTATTGGTCTCCTGAGAGAGGCCGAGGCGCTGGGAACCGGGACCCCCAAACGGTTCTCTGGAGAAAGAGGAGAGAGGTTTGGACGATGAAGGGGATGGCCCTTTAAACTCAGCTAATATGGAGGTGGGCAGCAGAGATAGCAACAGGCTCCATTGTGTCCCACCCTCCCCTAATTAAAATTTAAAAAAAAAACAACCTGGACCTGACGATAAGGACAGCATGAGTGTCATCAACCGCAGATATGGAGCAGAGTTGAAAACGAGAGGGAACAAAAGGACAAAAGGGACGGACCGTGGGAAATATTTGACGAGCTCGACCGTACGGGACAGTAGTTAAATCCTCCCCATGCTGTCCCAGGACTTGTATGTTGATAACTGACCACCTGGGCTCAGCAGAGTCACCTATCCAGTAGGGGGTTAAGGCTGATACTTTGGATACTTTATTTTGTGGACCGAAGCTGCTGGTAGCCCGTGTCTTGTGCCAGCATTCAATGTGTGTAAATTTGACCATTTTCATGCCCAAGAAATCCACATTTTCAGTGTTTCCCTGTAGAATTTGATCCTTGGCAGAGTGGGAAAGTTTCTGAAACTGTATTCAGACCATCAAGTGACACTCAAACTCAAACTACTAAAATTCTTTTACATTGACATTTACATGAAATCCTTTTAAGTGCTCCTTCAGGCAAGGTGAGACAGGTTTCACTGCAGGTTTTACAGACTGAAACCCCTGAAGCTGCTGAGTACAATCTTCCCACACCACACTGGAATGATTTCTCTGGTCAGATATCTGAAATAAAATATAATAATACTAAAAACATATTCACTAGCTGCGGTCAGGGAGGAACCTCCATCATATGGGAGGTGGACGACACTGACTGGCAGGGATCTGATATTTTAATAAAAGGCCAATATCGGCCCGATATATCGGTCTAACCCCACTATCCAGCCTAGGAAAGTTAACCTGACAAAACATCGCCACAATAACCTCACTCATCAATCAAGCGGAATCGCACCACCCGCTGAAAATAAAGAAAGAAAGAAAATATTGAAATGTTTTGAGAGGGAAAATCTCATAATTTGTCTCGTTCGCCACGTCAAGCGAAAAAGTGTCGGCCCAGGAAAAACTGCGAGGGGCAGATACGGCCTGGAGGAAACATCGGCCCTCCTCCCTGGAAGCGTTCATTAGGCCTTAACCTATTTACCCTGCGTCTCACTGAGGCGAGAGGCTGTGCTGATTGGACCTCAGACACGCGGGTAAATAACACATCGGGGGGGGGGGGGGGATGCTGGGAATTCAACAAAGCCCATTTCGGTCCGAATCGTTTATACGCCAGGATGAAAGCATCTGTCAAAGTAGGAATCCACCCCTAATCAAGCCAATCGCAGAGTAAAGTGAAAAATAAAACGATAAAAAAAAAAGGCAAAGTGGAGTGTGTTAAGTGGTTCGACCCTCGGTGACCCCCCCCCCCCCACCTCCGTGCCGGGAGACGCGAAAACAGTCTAGGCATTTTTTGGCCTATTGGCGGAAAGACATTAAAATTGATGGAAAGGAGCGAGTGAGTGAGAGGAGCAGAGAGAGAGAGAGATTAACTTTCCTTTCATGCTCTGATTTACAGCTGTGTGTCAGGTTAGTTGAAGGAATTTAATATAAAGTGATCTATGTATCTTGGCAACAACCCGGTGTGACGAAAGGCTTGATATGAGCAGGTAGATTTCCATTCCTCCAGCACCCCACCTCCGACGCCGCACCGCCACACTGCAGAAAATATCCATCATAACAGTTTGGTCTGGTATTGAGTCTTATGATCTCATGTTTATGATCTATTTCACATATTAGGACATCTGCCAGCGGGGTGAGATCATTCGTTTCCAATGCAAATCGGAGAATATTTGTGAATGAAAGTGGCATCAGTGATCTGCCTTATTCTGTTTTAAGATATTTGACACTTGTTTCTAGAAAATTCCTGAAACAAGTGAAACGGCTTGGGAAGTGCAAGTGAAGCTGTCTCACCCCTCTAGCAGACAGTTCCACTTATTTTAAGCAAAATACGTTTTTAAGACCGAATATGTGACTGGATGAGTTGTTGGGTCATTTTTTGCAGCGCACGGCCATCACCGCGCACACGCTGCTCACCGTGACTCGATATTTTCCACCGAACCTGAGTAATGACTCGTCACCCGCAGCGAAAATGAAACTGGCTCGATAATAGCGAAAGCGGTAGCACCTGACGACCAGAGGAACATCAAATACACACGCATTTCCCCTCTGCTTTGCTTTGGTTGGTGTTTTCCACTCTTCAACCCAGTGACACACATTCACAGGCATGCAGACAGACTGAGGCCCATTTATCAGGCCGATATCGGGCTTTATGTGACCACAGCACAAGTATGCATGAATATGTAGTAGTAGCAGTAGTAGTAAAACCTGCAGTGGAACCTGCCTCTCTCTTAAGGAGCTGCTGACCCACCTAGAGGAATTTCATCAGTATGGGTTTCAATGGAGAGTTTTAGTGTCCCATGATGGTCTAAATGCTGTTTCAGAGGCTTTTCCACCCTGACAAGATTACAATTCAGGGGGAAAGACCGAATACTTGGAATTACTTGGAATTTTAGAATATCTAGGAAAAAAATACGAGCATCGGTATCGGCCTTCAAAACTGGATGTCGGTCGAACGCTATTACGTAGACACACGCTCACTTCTTCTTCCCAGCGGTATCTCTGGTGGCTGCACTTAGAAAAACAAACTCTCCTCCCTCTTCCCCTCTTATCCAATACAAACGGCGGCGTGTTTGCTCTCGCTGAGAGGTGCAAACTCAGACCCGTGTCTGAGTTTGGTTTATCTGCGGCTGACAGCGCTCCGGCCCGTCACACACGGTCCCATACAGTCGGGCCGGGGTGCGAACGCAACAATGGATCTCTCTCACTCCGGTGTTGACCGAGAGATAGAGGTGATGCTAACGTTAGCTCAGCTATCACGCAGCAAAGCCCTTGAGCGTATGAAGGGTGGGGGGGGGGGGGGGAGGGGGAGGGGGGCACAATGCATAGCTCCCTCACGTGCACTTTCACACACACACACACACACACACACACAAACAAACACGCAGAGATTAAATCTGGGCTGGCTACTGCTGGCCTCTCGCTTTGATGAGCCAAGGAGCCAAGAGTCTGGGTGCTGGATTAAGATGGCTGCGCTAGATTCTCACACACACACACACACACACGCACACACACACACACACTCTCCCTAGAGGGGTTAACCCTGATCCCCCATTCATTTACATTGAGTAGCGGACACAAAGACCCCCTCCACAATGGTTAAAAAATCCACCTTTGAGATTAGCCAGCATAAACAAACACTTAGTCATCTGAGAGGAGACCTTTCTCTCCTCGCCGCCTCACACACAAGCGCCGAGGCCTTCTCTTTTAGTCGGGGGCCCGTTAATAAATTATATCCGGGGTCCGAAGGAAAGATCCATATTATTCGAGCCGATGGAGGCTAGTGTGACGGGGCTGTGTTGTGTTACAGCACGGAAAGCCGGCCTGATTCGTGCGGCGCGGTATTGTTTATGGAAGCCGACACCGCAGGCCGTTCGGCGAAAAGCGGTGAAGGGTGGATTGCTGCAGACTGATTCATGGCGAAAGTATAAATGCTGTTCGGTTCACACGTTGTCGTTTCCCTCTGTGCCAAGCGAGAGAAGTGCCTCTAATAGATGTGGTGATTGAAGGCGTTTGATACGGTGTTGACGAAGGCGCTAATGATTGCTTTGGGTGCGTTTGGCTCAGAAGCGCAGCTCAAAAACAGCATCAAAAAGGACAAGGAGCCAGTTAGAGCATCAAGCCTCTATAAAGAACATGAAGAAGCTGAGGTAGTAAAAGAACACTCACATGTGATGAAAAGAGCTCAAAAAGTGCAAAAAGGTTTTGGTATGCCATGAAGTAACCAATAAAAAAAATAAGTTTTCCAGAAAGTCTAAAATAGTCTAAAAGTACAAGAAAAAAAAAAATGTATTTATTGTTAAATATGTGTATTTTATGATATAGAGAGTTGGATAACAAGCTGAAAAATTAATTTTTCATTTCATTGTGACTTTAATCTTTATTTTATTTTTTGCACATTTTGAGCATGATTTTCTTCTTCATGTCCTTCATTGTGGCTTGATGCTCTAACTGGCTCACATGCAGGCTTCTTCCCCCTATTAATAGGTCTTGACAGTAACATTCAGAAGTTCATCAGCGATTGATTGCTGACAAACACACACACCTGTCTGCACACACACACACACACACACACGGGTGAGCATACCTGGAGGGAGGAATGCCTCAGGTGTATCTGACAGTAACTGTGTAACAATGTTGAGCGGTAAGGCCTGTAGGATTACCAGGCAGTATGAGTGAAAGGCAATAAGAGTGCTTAAGTGTCCACCTGATCCCTCGCTCACACACACACACACACACACACACACGTACACACACACACACCAATCACTTAAACATCCACACCTGTAATTAGCCATTCTGGCATGGTGGGTAAGTGCCAACAACTGCGTACATGTGTGTGTGTGTGTGTGTGTGTGTTCAGATGTTCTCATTTGACCACTGTGCTCATGCTAACATAAGCCTTTCCCCATTCTAATTATTTAATGAACATGTGAAAGTATGACTGACTGTATGGTGCCTTGAACAGAGATAGGGATTGCTGATATTCAATATTAAAAAAAAAGAAAAATGTATTTTTCAGTGTTTTTCCCAGAAGTATATTCCTGTCAGGGTAGAAAAGCCTCTGAAACAGCATTTAGACCATCATGGGACACTAAAACTCTCCATTGAAACCCATGGTAAGACTACAGTGCAAACCTCCCAGTGTGACTGGAAGACACTCTCCATGTCTCTTCTACAAGACGGTTTTGTTCTCCGTTCAGGCTCATCCACCGCCCCGACTATGAGGAGAGAAGAAGAGGAGGAGGAGGAGGAGGAGAAGAAGGGAGAAGAGAGACTGCCAAGCTCCTTGCACCTCCTCATTGCCCCCGAGCGCAGATTTAGACGTCCGTTATTGTGCGAGCGCTTCACATGTTTATTGTCCCCCTCAGAAAATTCAGTCTGTTCTGAGGCATTAGTCGACAGATTTCTTCATCGCGGCAGCAGTTTGAGAGGTTGCCGTTGAAATGCCTTCAACTCCCAAGATGCCGAGGGTGGAAGGAACCAATTTGTTGCGTTTTGTGTGAATTTTACCAGTAATCCACATAGTTACAGCGATTATGTTTTACTCAAACAAATCAAAGAGCATGATGGCACGTGTTGTGTGAGTGTGGTGTTTACTTGGGCCCTCCCTCACTCATATAATTGTCTTTAATTGCATTGCAATCATAATTTTCTGTATGTAAACATGGTAAATGTGTAGCTGTTTTGTGTACTACTATTACTTCTAGGCTACTTATATACTGTATGTTTTGACTGAACAAAGTAGGCTATTATACACATTTTAAATTGCATGCATTGCAGAGTACAAATGTTGTAGGCTCCCTATTGTTTCTGAAACTGGCTAATTGTAAACTGCATCTCCATTATACTTACATAATCATGTGGAGGAAACATTAAGTTAACTAAGTTTAACATTAAATGCTCAAATGTGTCCACGATAGAAGCTTAGCTAACATTAGCTAAGAAACATCCATTGAAAGACAGTATTATTTGTTTACGTTAGCCCGGTTCTTGTCTAGCTAGTTTGCTACTCTTGCTAGCTAGTTTGGTAGCTGATATGCTAATAAAAACAAAATGCCATGGCCAGTAAAAAGAAGAATCTTAATGTCACCTGTCATATATAGCTTGTGATAGGATACCTGTGTCCTTACCTGTCTGCTGTGTCGACTTCATGTGGAAGTTTGTCTGAGGACGTGTTGTCGGGAGGACGACTGCTACCTGGATACTAAGTGGAAGCACCGCCATGCTAACTTTCACAGTGTATAGCAAAAGAAACATCCATGTAGTAACATTACTCAATAATGGGAATGGACATTTTAAGTTTTAGTTTTTCATCCCAGATGGAATAATGACATAAATTCCCAAATCTCATTTTTAGACAGCTCAACATTGTCTCTAACAACAATATCACATATTGAACTCTCTCATCTCTGTCATCTTGGAATCGCAGGGCAAAGGTCAAATGTAGCCATGTCTGTTATTATTTTGAAGTTACTATATTTATATTACTTTTTACTTTTGCTTGAGTACATTTTCACACCAATTTTACAAGGACTAGCCTCGCACCTCTACAACCAGCGTGACAACCAATCGAACCCTTTTCCAGTTAATTTGACTGTGTCATCTCCAACCAGGTCTATTTCCATCTCTATTACCGTACAGGAACTGTCTGATGTGTAAAGGAAGAGGGTTAGCAGGGGAAGCCATTATAGCTGCAGTACATAGTGTGTTGAAGTGTTGAAGCCACAAGGGCGCTATAGACAGACTGAAACTGTAAAAACTGTTAACCCAAGCTTTGTGGCTGGGGACAAAAAAAGAAGAGAGAAGAACAGAGGAGGGTGAGGTGAAAACTACAGAAATGAAACACATATACATTCGGTTTGTATTATTTTCGCAGAATCCAAGCCATCCAGTTTGCTGAAGATGATTCCCTCAACGTTTGTGCCGTGAGACAATAACCGTAAAGAAGAAATGACAGACGGATCAAAGTCAGAGGAAAAAAGGGTTTAGAAAATGAGGGGAGACAGACAGATCGCTGCCTGTAATTCAACAATAATTTGTCGGAGGAAGCAATTTCCTTTGGCGTGTGGCCAAGTCTGGGTATTTTACAATCAGACGAGGACTATCATTACATCTTTATTAATTCTAATAAAACCTGGCAAGTGTGATTGGATGAGTCAGACCTCCCACACACAGGCACACACACACTCTCTGTTGCTCTCTGTCAACAGCAGCTCTTTCAACCTAGTTACACAGTGAAAGTCTATCAAACTGGAAATATAACTGTTGATTGGGAGGTAACTTTACCCTGGATGCCCTCTGTGAACTAGTGTGTGTGTGTGTGTGTGTTTGTGAAAGTGCTTATGTAGGTACTTGTGTGTGTCTATACTGTCTAGTTTGCGTGTGTGTGTGTGTGTGTGTACAGGTGTGTGCAGGTGTGTGCTCTTCCCTTATGATGTGTGTGTGTCTATACTGTCTACTGTGTGTGTGTGTGCATATGTGTGTGTTCTTACCTTTATGCATGTGAATGTGTAAGCACTTGTGGAATGATTTATGTGTCTCTATACTGTCTAGTTTATGTGTGTGTGTGTGTGTGTGTGTGTGTGTGTGTGTGTGGTTGTGTGTACAGGTGTGTGCAGGTGTGTACTCTTCCCAAGTGACTTATGTATGTGTGTGTGTGTGTGTGTGTGTGTCTATCCTGTGTGTGTCTGTGTGTGCATGCATGTGAATGTATACATTCTTATGTCGTGACTTGTGCGTCTATACTTGCTGTGTGTATGTGCTCGTGTCTGTTTGTGTACTTGTGTGTGTGTGTGTGTCTCTACTGTCTAGTGTGTGTGTGTGTGTGTGTGTGTGTGTGTCCCTGCATGCTTGTGTAACAGAGCCCTGGTTGGGCCTGAGTGGTTCTGATCCGTCCACGGCCGGCAGTCGGATCCAGGGCTTCTCGATTCCGCTCCGTGTGTGTGTGTGTGTGCATATGTGTGTGTGTGTCCTGGCGGGGAGGCTGGCAGCCGGTGGAGCCACGGCTGGCACCGGGCCACCCACCCCTCCCCACCCCACACACACACACACACACACACACACCCTCACTCCCCCCCCCCCCCCCTCAGTCTGTCTGAGAGCACAATGGGCGATCCGGTAAAACAATACAGGCCCAGGAACAAGGCCCTCTATAGAGCAGCCGACACACTATCCCTGAAAGAGAAACACTCCAAAACGCCGGCCGCTGAAATCGAAAATAGACGGCTAATTTCTACCCCCCCACAACCCACCCCCCACCCCCCTTTACTCTACCTGTTACTGCTACTTTACCGCTTTACTGCTGCACCCTCTAAATTAGCGTTTTCGTACCTCTCTTACCTGCGAAAATATTAAAACAAAAGTCGGTTCCTTTAGTGAGAATGATCAGGAAAGATACTTCCATTCATCCTATACTTCCTATAGTTCCTATAGTATAGATACTTCCATTCATCCTATAGTGAAGATACTTCCATTTTCCATTTTATCATTGAAATTGACAGGACACTGACTGATTATGAGGAAAATGAAACAGGAGAATGAAGCAAGATGGGATCTAATTTTCAATCTGATATTTAGAGAGGGTGATAACAAACGTAACGACTTACTGTGGTATGACTTCCATTAATGGAAGTCATACACTACTGTAAAGTGTTATGGAGCAACACACCACCCAATGCCTGTAGTGCACACACAACAGACAACAGACAGAAACAGACACACACACAGATTCCCACCACATAATATGAGCTGTATGTAAACATGCAGAGCCCGAAAACACGCCCACAAGCACACACACACACACACACACACACACATACACACACATGCAGAGCCCCACGCAGACACATAAACCAAGCTCTGACCTGGCCCTGCGGGTCTGACAGGTAAAGGAGAGGAGCTGAGCAACCTGTCGATGCAGGCAGAGAAACATTCCACACGGCCACACACACACGCACACACACACACACACACACACAGAAAAGAGAGAGTGCGAGGGAGTCAGAGCTGCACACAATGTCATATTGTCAAGATCTGCCACTGCACCTGAGTAAATTCCATTGGAGTTTATTCATTTATCAAGCGGAGCCGATCTTCCTCTCGGTGCCTATACACACACACACACACACACACACACACACACCAACAGCAGCTCTAAAATCCACCTTCCTCCTCCTCCTCAGTCCTATCTCCGCCACTTTACACAGCTGTCACCCGACCCACATCGTGAATCTCAGCCCTCCAAAAGCGAGAGCAGCCTTCAGACATGTAGGCCCTAATCAGAAATCTAATGTTTCCCTTGTTTGCAGATGGAATCTCTCCTGTATTTATCAAACACCCCCCCCCCCCCATCTCATTCCCCCCCCCTCCCGGGGCTACTGGGCGTATCAGAAATGACTGGCACATCGGCACATTTATCACACCTATCGCCATTACCATCACTCTGCCACACATCTACCCAATACACCCCCCCCTCTCCCACACACACACACACACACACACCTCAGTTACATTACCACTTATGACACATTACACAGCTGATAAGATCCCCGGCGCTGATAGCGTCACCTTGCCCCAGAAAAGGTCGAGGAAATGTGTTGGGAAAACTATCAAAGCGTGCGCAGGGAGTTTTTAAAACATGCCAACATGTCACACTAGACTGGTGGGTGAGGGGGAACCGGCCTAATGATTTTTCAGTGGCAGTGCAAAAGATTGATAACGTAACCAGTGTAACAAGAGGTGTTTACAGCCACTGGCTGGCTGCTCTCATTTATTCCGACTGAACCTTCAAACAAAGGGCCATTTCACCCAGTTTTTTTTACTGTTGTTTATTCGTAAAGTGTATTTTTTACAATATAATCAATCAGACAAACATCAGCATGCTCCATTCCACATTAATCATGTGTTTGCATATTGTGTTTATTATATCATGCTCCAATTCTGATAATTATCATGCACTCACAATGTGCTTATAATGGGCTTATAATGTGCTTATGATACCTTATAATGACTTACGAGCACCACTAGCACACATACACATACACACACACACACACACATATACACAGGATAGACACACACACACAAGTCACTCGGGAAGAATATACACCTGCACACACTTGTACACACACACACACACACACACACATATATACACGGGATAGACCCACACACATAAGTCACTCGGGAAGAATACACACCTGCACACACCTGTACACACACACATATGCAAACTGGACAGAATAGATACAGCGGTGCCACACATTCCACAATGTTACCCAAACTTTTATAATAAGACGATATAAACATCAAACATCAGAAAATTACATTCAGTGTAATATCATGTTATTAACTATACAGTCGCACCATAAAGTATTAAGCCTTAGGCCCCCTATGTGTTTTTGTGCTTTATTACATCATGCTCTGATTATAATAATTATCATGAACCCACAATGCATTTATATGTTATGAGCACCACCTCAGGTAAAGTGTTACCCGATCTGTGTGACAGGGAGGTTGAACAGTACAGTACATCACATTCGTCTTTCACTAATATACATAGCATGCATCACGCTCTTTAGATAATGAGATTTAAAAAACGTTGCTCAACTTGAAACTCGGTTCCTCCGAACGGCTTCGACTCCACTGCAGGCTGCATTCCATCATCTTAAACCGAGCCCCCCCCACCATTAAATAAAGTAGTCTTCCATCCAGCTGCCCCGCTGTCAGCGTGACTCGAGAGCGGCGCGCTGTAAACGCCGCGGCTCCGGCTAATTGGAATATCTCTGTCTCACTCCTCCAATCACACCTGACATGTTCCTGTGAGGACAGAAGTGGCGAGGTGATGAGATGAAGAGGCCCCCGGGGGACGGAGAGCTGCTCAAACTCTTTACCTCCCCTTCCCCGGCGGCGGAGGGGAAGATTGGGAGGCGGGGGAAAAAAAAAAAAGAGAAACTCTTGAAGAAGGTAGCTGTGCGTGCCTATGTGTGTGTGTGTGTGTGTGTGTGTGTGTGTGTGTGTGTGCGTGAGGGAGCGACCGAGACAAAAGTTCAACTGTTCCGGGACGAGCCTCTGTCTCGGCCTCGCTGTTTTTCATGTCAAATCTTGCCTCATCGGTTACACCACTTGAGGAATGTGTGTATGTGACTCCGTGAGAGGGCAAGGAAAGTGTGTGAGAGTCTCTGCTGATGTATTTTCACAGGTAGGCCCGACAGTGTGAAGAGGAAGACATGAGCTCAAAGTCTGTTGAATCACTTCAAAATCATATTATGTCATAATTGTCACTGAGAATACACAATACACCAAATGAAATAAAAAAAATATTTGATTTTGATACCCTGTCCTATTCTATGTGTGAAATCCCTATCCTGTCCTGTCAGTAAATTGCAGCTCCATCATGACATGAGGCAGCTCCACCCCCCCAACCCCCTACCCAACACACACACACACACACACACACTCTTGTATATCCACTATCCACATGCCAAAAACCTGTCCTCATGCACTTCGCTTCACCTCTCACCATGAATTATAGCAAGTGCAGTTCACCTTTCATATACTCTGTGCAAGTGTGTGCTCAGGTGTGCATGGACAACTTTATGTGTGCCTGTGCATGTGTGTGTATGTGTGTGTGTGTGTGTGTGTGTGCACGAGCGTGACCTCATGCTTAAAATGGAAATGGAAATCAAGAATGTTAATGTTGCGACTAGCCCCGCAGCGAAGAGAGCGAACATCGACCAATGACTTCCCTCTGTTAATGAACAGTTGTATTGGAGCATTCCTTCATGCAGCAGCGAGTCCCTTCCCCTCTCCAGCACACACACACACACACACACACACACACCTGTCTTCAGCTTTCCCAGGTGTTTCTTTTCTTTTGGCTGCATCGCAGAGCAGGTCACCGAGGGGCATGGCTACCTTTCCTTTTCCTTGTTCAGATCAGCGCGATGGCCCTCAGATTTAATTGTGTTTGCTTTGCTTTGCTTGAAACGGACAAGCTCGCCACTATCATGGCCCCGTCCAGCGGTAACCTGAATCAGGGTCACACACCTGTGCTGCAGGCCCCTCCCCTTTACACCTGTCGCCACAGTGGCAGAAGGCAGGTAGCGGGGTGAGTCATAGTGGTGATCGAGTTTTAACTACCGGCCGGCGGTCAGGGCTGCGTGAACCCCAGCGCGACCCCCGGCGACCCCCCCCACCCCCACCCCCACCCCCACCACCACCGCAGTTCACAGCTCCTCAGAGCCGGCTCCGGCCTCACTGTGAATGGGGCTTTAAACGAAGCCCATTATCCAGTTGCACAACCTCCCAGTCTGAAGTCCCAGAGGGGCTCCCCTTAGGGCCGGCCGGGGCGTCCATTATGGGTCTTCAGCCAGGAGTTGTGCGGGTGGAAGGGGGAGGAGGGGGGGTAGGGAGGGGGGCATCCATTACAGCTCTGGGGGGATGTAATGTCCAGATGGCCAGGTGCTGTGTGGGGAACCTGTCCCACCCCGCAACAATCCCAGCTTTCATCCCCCCCGGGCCCCACCCTAGGCCTCCGCTGGCCCGAACCTAGCGGTCACACCGGGCTGGTCAAGCGGAGAGAGGAGGAGGAAGAAGAGGAGTACGTGGACGCGAGAATGAAGGGAGAGCTGATTTACTGACCAGGTTTAAACCCCCCCCCCGCCCCGCCCCGCCCCACCTCCCAAGCGCCCCCCCCGGCCGCCCTAGTCATCCCAGTCCACGTTGGGACTGCCTCGCACCCGTTCGGGCAGAATAAAATTAGGCTCAGGCAAATTCAAACGAGGCAGCAATCTATGGCAAAGTCAACGGCATGTACGGAGGAGTTCTTAAATCATCAATCTGTCAGCGAGTCCCTGTGTTTACGTGGGGTGCGACTGACAGACAGTTGGAAGACTTGCTACATCATCGGCAACAGTCATGACGTTCTTCTTTGAAACAGGCCTGGAATTACCCTTAGTGGAGGTAAGGGGAAAAAAACTATTTTCGATTCCCTGTTGCTCAAGAGCTTGGCAAATGTAACACCATGCGGCTCATTCATTCCAGCCCGTCACCACTCACGCAAACAGATACATACATCCAGAAACTCACACACTTCCCACCCACACGCATACAAAATCCCACCCCAATACACACAGGCCCATTGTGAAGCCACAAAACAGAAACAACAAGCCGCTCAAAAAACACCCAGGGGACTCGCAATTCACTGCTCAATCAATCCAACCGCTGTGAGGAGACGCACACACACACACACACACACTCACACGCGCACTTAAGACACATTTAAATACAACAAATATGTTTTATGACAAACGAATGAAAAACACAGGCATGCACAGAGCAGTGCATTGCATTGCCCTCAGGGGACAGGCCAGCAAGTGCAGATATAGGATTACTAGAATTGACGCTTCAGTCTTTCCATTGTGAATGTGAAAATCCAATGAGGGGCCTCTAAGTGGATGCACTCACACAGAGAACCTGTTCTAAGGCCACTAATTAAATCTAAACAGACGCTGACATTGATTTGAGAGGCCATTACCGTCCCCTTATGGTCATATAAGCCTCCATACATTCCACAAGTGGTGCTGTGTGGCATTGACCACAGGGTCAATGGACGAAAACTGACAAAAACCGATGGGAATGCCAAATTTCGATCAATGGAAATCTGGAATAATGTGGAAACAGAAGAAATTACAGCCAAAAGTGAATGTTCATTGATGTATTCTTGACTAAAAAATAAAGCAGCAAATAAGCAAAGACCATATGATGTACTTGTGTTTTCCCATAAATTGTGCCACAAACCATCTTGTCAGCCTTTCACTGTCAGCCATCCATCAGGCTTCACCTCCACCTGTACTTTGAGAGGGGGAGTCGTCAGTAAACACAATGTGCGCCTGGAAGTGGACTCCCAGGGATTCGTTAGGCCAGGAGTTGAGTAATGTTTCCAGACTTCAGACTTGCTTGAACACATCCGCAGCACATCGACATCAATTAGTGTGTTTGAACAGTGTGTTTACAAACATATCTTTTGAGGATAATTTAATTTAAAGCAGCTATGTGTAGTATTTTAACATCAATAAACCATTGCCACATTCATTTTGATAAATGAATAGAACTGAGGTAAACAGATGGGACCATCACTGAGAAGACTGGCAGCCTCTACACTGCATTTTACATTGGATTTGGCGGGAAATCTGCTGGATTGCTTTACGGCACAAAACAGGAAGAAGGCTGCTGTTCTTCCAGCATAAATGGGGCAAGTAGTAACATCGTCTTTGTGCCAGGAAGCAACAGGGTTTATGGGAAATGTGGTCTTAATTTTGAGAAACACTAGCACTACCAATACCACTGGTGTAAGACAGAGGCTACCAATCATCTCCACCATGGTCTCATTTGTTTACAGTAGGTATACCAAAGTATCACAATTGATTTAACAATGATATATTGATGTTTTAGTTAATTTGTCATTTTAAGACATTTTTGTTTAATTTTGAGAAAATTGTTAGCATCTGTGTATTTTGATTCACATCTTATAAGACCAAAACTACCAAGATATCTTCACCGGTTTCCTTTTCACCTCAGTTTTCGTTTCATGACGTTGTCGAGCGGAGGAGTGAGTGGGAGGGAGGGAGGGATGGAATTGGAAACTACAGGAAAGGTAGCGGAGCCTTCCACAGTTTCAGTCTCTATCCCTGTAATTACCTCAACCTCTGACAACGTTCAGTTAAACTGTGACCGGGCGAGGGCGAGCGGCTCAGCCCTCTTTAGGGGAGGGGAGTAAGAACGAGAGAGGAGTGATCACAGAGGGACATTTTGGGTAGGGAGCATAGAGAGACAAAGGGAAAGGGAAACGAAAAAAAAAAAAGGCTGGGGGTTGCGCAGAGAAAAACTCCAGGTAAAGTATCTGTATGACATACGTTAATAACTCATAAATATTCCCCCTTGCCTACCCCTCCCCTTCAGCGGGGTTAGTGCTGCAAGGCATCGAGGTCCGGGTGAGGGAAAGTTCAGATATGTTCGTTTTTTCCTGCCTGACAAACTGCATGCGAAGAACACACACACGTGGCACAGGGAATGTAGGCCTCGTCCGTACATTTAGGCCGGGGTGTGTGTGAGAAGAAACACATAAAGTGCAGTTTATTTTTTTATTATTGTTGTTGTACTCTTTGTATTGAGTCCTCTATGTTCTTAGAGTCTCAAAGGAGTCTCTCTGGCACAGTCAGCCGGATTCAATTCAGCAGCAAATATATAAATCACCTAAAAGGAAGCTGCTAAGTTAGAGTTCATTTTCTCAAATGGAAACTGACAGTGAAGAACATCTTTAAACAAGGGGGGTGGTGGGTGATGGCTTGTGATTGGAGGGTTGCTGGTTCGAACCCCCGGAGTAGCGCTCTTCCCTCCCTGGTTAACTGCCTTCGAGTCGCCTTCAAGCAAGGTGCGTACGCCGCATTCTCGTTGAAGAAGAAGAAGAAGAACGGGAACTCGGAAGCGCGTTCACGTGTTTAACTGAACGCCTACATCCAAGTTTGACGTGAATGTTTCTTCCCAATTCGGCAGCTTGTATTTACGGTAAATCTGGTATGACATGAATGCGGCATTAGTTGGTCCAATGGTGCTGATTTGTGGCCAACAGTAGAAGACTTTGGTTGTACTGGGAGGTGTGCAACTGTGTGAATGTAAAGCAAAGCATTGCTCCAAAAGAGAATGGTTCTCAGTTGAAAAAAAAAGGTTCTTATCTACAGAAAAGGCTGAGACAATAGGCGAGCCAGGTTTGTCAGTGTCAGAACTGCAGTTTCCAGAGTGATGTGGTCACACCGCTCAGCTCTGACACCTGATTAATCGCCAAGCGCGAAAAATACCGACAATAACAAACGGCCTGCCACCGCCGCCAGACGAAGCAACGAAAAGAGAATGCTTTTCAAAACGTCTGGCCCGTCCGAACTCTGTTTATCCAACGTCTCTTGGTATGTGGGAGTCTTTCCTTTGTGTTTCTTAGAGGCCAACAATTACAGGAACAGTTTCATCTGCGTGGCGTTCAAAAAAAGAAAATACCTCAGACACAGGGAAAGAGAAAGAGCGCAAGAGAGAGGGAAGAGGAAGCAAATAATGGAGGAACATGATGTGAGGGAGGAGCCGTGCTTTTGGAGGGAGCGGAGAAGGCAAAATAAATACCAACGAGTGATGGAGATGGATACGATAAAGGCAAAGCCAGGGAGAAGGACTGAGGCCAAGCAAAAAAAGAGATTGATGAAAGGTGTTTTTTTACTTTTCTGGAGACTCCCTCGCTTCCCTCCCTCTCTCTCTCTTTCTCGCTCTCTTTCTCGTTCCCCGCCTCGGGCTGTTCTCTCTCTTGCATGTCCGGACGGGCTCGAGTCAGTCCCAGGTAAAACTGGTCACCTGAGTCCTCCCCTTCATCCTACCCCACCTCCAGCTCCCCTTTTGCTCACCTGCCCCGAGGCAATCCTCCCCCTCCATCTGGCACAATGAGTAAGAACAGGAGAAACCGCCGGGGTGCTCCGCAGGCATTCTGCACAGATGAACCATTACACAAAACAATGCCCCCACTGTTGAGCCAAAGTTTTATTATATGAAACAACTTCTTCTTTTCCCCCCAGTTGATTTACGCCGACATTGTTCCGGAACGAACCGGCGCGCGCACGCCTTCGCCAATCCCCAAGTTTTGTTCGTCCCGCTGCTCTTGACGCTCGACAACAATAGCCAGTCCTCAAGGTTAAGCCGCAGATGTGTTAATGTGCTAAGACAATGTGATCGGCTTTTTGAGACATTTGAAGCAACAGCCGAGTGAATAGGGGGGGAAGGGGGGGAGAAAGAAAAGGCGAAAGGGATGAAAGAGGAGGAAAAAGCTCATTTCTGCTGACACGGACAGGCTGCTTATAGGGGACAGCGAGCCAGGGCAGCAGAGAGTGACAGAGCGACAATGGCAACACAATGGAGAACTCTCCTTCCCCCCCCCCCCCCCCCAACATCAACCGTCCTCCCCTCGCTGCTTTTTTTTTTTTTTTTATCCCACCGTCGGCCCTGCCAGGCGACACCGCGAGCCAGGCTGCTCAGCAGAGCCGCAATAAAACAACACTAATAAACGCCAACTGGGGAAAACAACAAACGGCTTACACTTTTTCGAATTTTACACTGAACTAGTCAGGGCTAATTCCTCCTCGGCATGAGAGCATGTTTGGGGGAAAAACACCACCCCCACCCCTTCCTTTCCTCTGAAACACCCACCGACCCCCCCCCCCCCCCCGTCCCATCCCCAACCTGTTTATCCACTGTCAACAATACAGGGCCTGCCGTTAGAGCGAGGCACCTGCTGCTTCCTGGTTCACGGCTAGTGATCGGCAGGCGTTCAGATAAACAAACTGTCTCGTTTGGCTCGGGCGTTGACAGCGGCGCATTCCCGCTTTTCATCTGCTCCCCTCTTATGCAACCCCGCCGCCGCGCCGGGGCTCTGCGGCGCTTTTCCACAGGTCGGATTCCCTCACCGGGGGTTAAGTATATATGTGTGTGTGTATCTGTCTGTGTCTTTGCTTTGCTTATTCTGCAGCTTAAAATTGCTTGCGCAGACACCATTAAGTGCAGCGCTCCGTAGCCTTCCCCAGGCAAGATGAACTGTTTATCTGTCTATTATAAGCCACACCCACCCTTATGATATTGTAAGCAGTACGCCCCGATGGAAGAATCTCCCTTGGCTCAGTGAATATGGCAACTGAAGCTCGGATGATTCATCGCAGACATCAGAGCCACGGGGCATCAGGTAACACACAAATCAAAATAATGCTGACTTAAAAGATGTCATTAGCAATCTGTATTGATGATTCATGAGAAGCCAAGAACTAAAGGGCTAGTGCTCAGGTTTTCGAGGTTCAATTTAATCGGGAAGGGATACTTTCAAGGCAGCAGATCGTCACAAGAAGTTATGGCGGTTTCTTTGTCTGCCTACTTTGTGTGACTGTCACTTGAGGTCAAGGTCTATTAGCTGCATTCTTATCTCCTCCTCCTCGCCGTTTAGACAGCACTTAAGTAAATTAGAGCCTACAGTGAACACACACACTCCTGCCTTCGTCTAATCCATCCGTCCCCAAGTTGTTAAACTGTCCCAAGTTCTTCAGGCTGCTCTGTATAACATGTCTTGTGCTTCCAACGCCGCATGGTTCATGGTTTATTTCACAGTGTAATGTCTCTGCTGCAGCTAGGGTTGTGTTGGCTTTTTGTTTGACATTTTCAGTTGGTGGTTCATCCATTCCCAGTGATGAATGAAGCTGACATACGCTGACCTTTTACAGCATGACTCAGCATTTATCTGGCCTGCATGCAGACCAAGCACAACCATTCATTCAATCATTTTGCTCAACTATGATCCATAATCATCTGTTTGGAAAAATTGCAATATGCAATGCAATTGTGCTTCACTCTAGCAAGCTAGTTAGAGAAGCAGCTACAGCTATGTGAATGTGATGGACAGGTAGGCTAGCAAGATAACATTACTTGTTTAGCCTACCAGAGCTAAAGTTAGCAGCGAAAATATTTTACGCTAACAGGTAACGTTACACACTAGGACAACCAACAATCTCTGACAGTTTCTTCAATGTATTATTTATTTTGTCAAAATCTTCATAAATTGACAGAGATGGGCCATATAATTCAGGAAATCCCGACATAGCTGCAATAATTCTCTATTTCATCTTCTTTTCAAAGACAAAGTGGAACTATAAGAAAAATAATTTAATGACCAGGAATTATTTGAGAACAAAATTTTCCCCCAAATGTCATTGGTTCTCGTGCTTATTTGCATAATTCTTTGTTTGTCAACTTTTCTTGCAGCATCATGGGTCTGATTTGTGTCGCCACCTATCCCGACACGTGGTTACTCACTTCTCATAGACAATGAATGGAAGCGAAATGTTGCCGTTGTGAAATCATGTCTAGTGTGCAACTACCGTAAGGCTGCTACACACCAAACTGTAGAGCTCCATGGAGATGAGATCGCAGGCCATCCATGACCTCTTGCCAGAGCCACTGCTGCTCTGTGCTGCAGAGAGCCGGCGGTCAACCCAGGCCAGCATTACCTCAGGAAAGAGATTTTGCTATGAAAACACCAGCCGTCTCCGCTCCCTGCCTCCAGTACAAACACTCCCAGGGCTCCCAGAGGGAGGTGGGGTGGCTGTGGGAGTGGAACAGGGCTGGGAGGACAAGAGAACATGGGACAGTGGCAAGGGTTAGGGGGACATTTTGGTTCGGGGGGGTAGCAACAGACTCCCTCAACATCGACTAAGCGACAGTGGCATTCTTGTATATTCACAGCAGTGAGCCCTTACCATGCACAACTTGGTTGATGAGTCGCTCTATTCTGACCAGTTGTGGGCGGGGCCAGAGGCTCCGGTTGCATCTATGTAGCGTTCTACAGCTACAAAGTTTTGAATAGGCAAATAATGTATTATTCACTGCTTTGGTCTTGCCTTTCATAATATTACATTGTTTTGAACATAGGTAGCTAGCAAGGGTTAGGCAGCATTAGTCAGACATAAACAAACAAAAACTCAAAACTACTAACTAACCCTAACCCTAACCTACCATCGACCACAATGATGGATGTTATGGAAGCCTTGAGATATGGTGGATTCTATGTGGTAAACTTTACCTGTAGAACTTGGGCAACATGGCAGTATAATCTGTGTGATACCTGTGTTTGTTTAGCATTATGTTTGTCATACACACATATTATGATATGATGCTTGAATGTGTCTTGCATTCACGTGTCTCATATATCGGAGATACAAATTGCCTATGTGGACATCTGACATGAACGGCATTCAAAGTCGGATGATGAAGTTGGAAAGTGAGAAAATATTCAGAGTTATGATGTAATGAAAACCTTTGACCTTCGCAATGGCGGAAAAAGCAAGTTTTGGTTCAGTCAATGGTAAGAAAACACACAAGCACCTTTATTACCTTTATTTCTATCAACCAAACACACAGACATTCCTCTATGTTACTCAAATGCATCTGCAAAATGCAGACATAGATTAACATTAAGTTCACAGTCCTCCAAACAGTGCATTTATTATCAGTGCTGCTTAAAGCGTGTGAACCTCCCTATGAAATCCATCAGCCATGGAGGATGAGCGAGTGGGGAGATATCGACCCTCCAATCGGAACAGAGATGGCTGCGTGGATTAAGTCCCTAATGAGATGTGAGGTACACTCACCGAACACTTTATTAGGAACACCTTACTCACACTGGGTAGGTATCAGCTTTCAGCTCAGTGTCAACCGGCTACCAAAGTGACATCTGCCAAGGTCGGACGTGTTGCTTTCTGAGATGCTTTTCTGCTCACCACAGCTGTAACGAGGTTATCTGAGTTACTGAAACCTTTCTGTCAGCTCCAACCAGTCTGGTCATTCTCCTCTGACCTCTCATCAACAAGGCGTTTCCGTCCGCAGAACTGCCGCTCACTGGGTGTTTTTTTGTTTTTCACACCATTCTGTGTAAACTCTAGAGTTGTTGTGTGTGAAAATCCCAGGAGATCAGCAGTTTCAGAAATACTCAAACACCAACAGCCGTGCCACGGTCAAAGTCACTGAGATCACATTTTTTCCCCATTCTGATGTTTGATATGAACATGAACTGAAGCTGCTGACCTGTATCTGCATGATCTTATGCATTGCACTGCTGCCACATGATTGGCTGAATGGATAATTGCACGAATAAGCAGGTGTACAGGTGTTCCTAATAAAGTGCTCGGTGAGTGTAGATAGTCGGCAAGAGAAACAGAGAGTGGGAGGAGATAGAAGGTTGCGCTAATGTGTTTTGTCACTTCCCCGATCATCTCTCTCATTTCCTGGGGTGTGACAGATAGCCGGTCCAGAGCCCAGTGTGCTCGCCAGCGATTGGCCCGCAGCGAGCTTATTTACCTAATAAGGCTTGTCTGATTGGCCCACGGGAGACAATGGCATGTGTAAACAGCCCCGAGGCTCTGGACAGCCGACCAACACAGCAGTCCCTTTGTTAGTTAGTTAGCTACACTAACTGCTGGCAGTTAACACACGCATGATCACACATGCACACACTGGTTGCAGTTAGGGTTCGACTGAAGGCCAATAGCAATACAAATATTTTTTGATTGAAGCTGCTGATAGCGGATGATTTACTGCTGACATTAACATGTTTAAATTTGATCGTTTTCATGCCAAATAATTCCAAGAAATTTAAAGTATTCAGCGTTTCCCCAGAGCTTTATACTTGTCAGGCCGGAAAAGCCTCTGAAACAGCAGTTAGCCCACAGGACATCAAAACTCTCCATTAACACCCAGAATATTACTATTATTAATAGTCATCATAATCATAATAAAGCACATTCATGCATGCTGAATATATAAAATAAATATGTCATCAAACTGCATCATATCCATCATATCAAAGGTGGATAACACTGACTGATTTTTAATAAAAGACCAATATCGGCCCAATATACGAGCAAACTGATCAAACTGTATCAATAAGATCCACTTTTTGATATGTGTATGTAGTTGTTACAAGAAACTAGAAAAACACAGTGAAATGAGAATGGATAAACTAGAAACACACACATTCACAAAAAAAGTATGCATAGACATCAATCTGCCCTAAGATATCTGCTTTTTAGCCAGTTTGTTAATAGGTGACTAATGCATGACTTGGCGCAGATAAAACCAGAGTGGCAGTCAACATACACTCTTCAAACACACCTTTACAGATGCTGCCAAGATCCTGTCACCAAACACAGCTTAGCTAATGCATGTCCCTTGGCGCTGCAGACAAATGAACAAAACACAAACATCTGTCTAGTCTACCTTTCTGTGGACTCGTGACACGCCGAGTAGGGTGCCAGTCAGCTATCAGTCGGCTTGTTGCTCAGGTGATTTGGCTGAGCGTTCGCTGTGAAGAGCGGTGGCGGTGGCGGTGGTGGCTGTGTGTGAGGTTGCGTAAAAAAACGCAAAAAACAGTGACAGTTTGTGGACGCGGGCCAATGCAAATGCGTTGCTGTCACGGAGGTTTTGACAGGTGAAGTTTCAGTTTGGCCCCGGGGGGGGCGGGGCTTGGAGAGACGGCTGTCCGTTAGACGGGGGGGGCGACTTGTGGGGGGGGGGGGGTTGCTGTAAAACATGTCATGAGACGTGGGGGACGCGCAGTGTGAAAGAGTAAAAGACGCTCGGCAGGTGGTGCAGGGCGGGGTTTTCGACAGGAGAACTTGTTGACATCAGAGGAATACGATCAGATTTCCAAAGAGGAAGCGGAGTTGCTGCCATGCCTGTTTTACCAGTAGTTGTTGCACAGTAGGGACGCTTAGGAAATATAGTGTAATATATAAGTGTAATATATAAGCATAGGAGTTAAACCAAGAGTGGAAGTGGCAAATTTCAGTGAATCTTTGGCGTTCTTGAGTATGGAATCAGTCATTTTACTTTCACTGACGGATATTCTGACAGACGTATTTGACGTTCTACATGAGTAGGATACTTTGCTACTCTTTCCACGCCCCTGGTTCAAGCATATTTCACCTCCACACAACCTTCCGTCCTCCCTAAAACATCAGCATTTCCCCCCTCCACCTCTGTTTAACCCAAATCCTTCGTGCCATGCCTCAACTCTTCGCCTCCCGGCGAGTCGTCCTTCACTCCCTCTGACACGTTCTGTCATAGACGCCTACCTAGGTGCTCCCGAGGTGAACCTGTGAACTTTAACACCGGTACCAACTCCGGTACTCCCAGTATGTCCGGTCGTGCAATTCCTGCATCTGCGCCGGGTGTTTTTCAAGCCTTGGTGGATAAATCATGCAGAAATCAATGAATTCTGAGCCACAGGAGGAGGTTTGCGCTGTGGGAATGCATTCATACATGCGCACACGCTCACGCAAACACCCAGAGCATTTTGCCTCATCTGTTGACGAATCTCGCAACACAGCGGCAGCAGACTCCTCAGCCTGTTGAGTGTATGTGTGTGTGTGTGGGATGAGGGTTTAGGCACGTTGTCTGCTAGGCCGTCCAAGAAGCCCCAGGGCACCTCACTAAAAGAGATAATTATCTTTTATCTGCTGTGTTGTGACGGGAGATTATGGTTCAAATTTACGATTGTTAAGGAGACAATGCAGCGCGAGGCTGCTCTTTTGAAAGTGGCGAGGGGGTCTCGAACAAGTGAGAGAACTCCCACAATGCCGCGGCGGCTCATCCCTCATGTTTTAGGCTCGAGGTCTTTTTTAAACAAAGCAGAGGGATAAGAATATTAGCAGCCATTCCCTTACGAAAAAAGGACTGTAGTAATCCTGTGACAAATTTGAGGAGGATACGATACGAAGATCACAGCAAAACTATAAAGCGTGTTTCATATCCTATAGGAGTGTTGTAGTGATATCATAGGAGAGGAAAAATTACCATAGAGTACAATAAGTTCACTATAAACTCACTATTGAGTACCACAGACACACTATAAGACCCTATTGGAGTATTATAGGGATATTATAGTGATACCATAGGAGATAGAAGTAGCATACATTTAAGACATTATAGGTTCCTATAGGAATATTACATCGATATTATAGTGGTTATAATATCCCTATAATATTTCTATAGTCAGGTTATAGTGACTTTATCATACTCTATATTACTATTTATCTCCCATGGCATTCCTATAATGTAACTATAGGAAGACATTGTGTCTGTGGTATTGAATAGCAAGGTTATAGTGACTTTGTAGTACTCTATAGTACTTTTTATCTCCTATAGTATCACTATAAGTAACATATATGACTTACCTATAGCACACCAAGTCCCTATAAGAAAACTATAGGGATATTATGGTGATACCATAGGAGATAGAAAGTACTATAGAAAATATACTGTCACTATCAACTCACTATTCACAGAATATAGTAATATTATAGTGAGGATTATCATATAAAGGGTGCTGCACCATACTTTCCACCATTCAAAAGTAGGTTACCTTTGACAGGTTTGGATTGTGGGAGAGGAGGTAGACTTTTTAATAGCTATTAACCCACAACACACAACCAGCTCCCCCACATGTGGCCTGGTCGACCACCACTGACACAGATCCGTCCCAAATTCAAACCCAGATTATGAAAGAAAAAACACTGTCAGGCTGTGTGAAAGGCAACTATAACACATGCTGACTCAAAGTTACGTTTTTAAGGAAATAACTTTGATAACTGGCCGCAACTTCCAGGAGAAACACCATTTGAATCTGGGCTCACTATAGTCAAAATATAAAAATCATATTTAATCAGTTAATTCAAAGGACCTGGATCATGATAACACATTGCTGCAATGGGAAATGATGCATTATGTAAAGGTGAGGTGAAACAAATGACATATCTTGTACAAACAACTATCTGTTTACTGTGGTGTAGATTGTTGATCATTTTCAATATCAAGTCAAATTCAGTGGCTTACACTGATTTTCTCGAAATGTATGTGATAGATAGAATTAAAGTTGTAATTTTATCATATGGTGCAACGTCGGAGGAAGTCAAAGAGCATTTCTAATCATTTGAAGTGAGTGCTTTGGTATTTCAACGTTTTCACCACATCCCTTTTCACCACATCCCATTCATCACACGCAAAGTCACGACAAAGTTCCTGCCAGACGTTGACCCCGAGTTTCTACCACTCCACACACACACACACACACACGCGCACACACACACACACGCACGCACACACACGGGCCTGACCTCTGCTGCCGGTGACAGCGGCGATGCCTGGATGAAGACGGACTATTTTCCAAGAGACGATCGCACACACAAATCTATCATCGTCCTCACCTGAAAGACGAGAGGCAGACACAGGAAGAGAGACAGACCGACAGAGAGAGAGAGAGAGAGACGGAGGGAAAGAAGTCATTTGGGACCACGATGACGGAGGAAAGAGGAGAACGGATCACAGAGAGTCCGTCGCCGCGCGTTCCTCACCTGGGTCGGCCGCCGCGCATCCAGCTAACGCTTGGCAGACGTCCACCGCCGAACACCAGAGGGAAAGGTCAGCCAGGGGCCATGGGGTCCCGCGGCGGGGCAAAGCTCCCTCCAATCCCTCCACACACACACAGCTATCAGCATTCTCATTCCACATGCCCCCTTGACCTCGCTATTAAAACACAGGAGCAAATCTCCCGATTGGACACAGAGGCTCAGAAACAAATGATGCCAAATACCTGACTTCTGTATGGCCTTTCTGAACGGGCTGCAGCAGTTGAATTTGGCGTGCCAGTTGTGCAAATATATTCAATATTGGAAAATGTGGTTCGAAATAGTCTTTTGGTCGGGAAATCTGTGTAGAATTTACAAATACGTGTGTTGCATAAGAGGAGGACAATCTGAAGAGACTGATGATGTGCAGCATGAGTTAACTGGGGGAAAAAACAGACTGACAGTGAACTTTATCCGAAGCTCAATGCATGAAGAGGATGTAGTGGAAGGTAAACCCACACTGACTCAGTTTACTCACTTCTTTATTAAGAAGTGAGTAAGTGGAACCTAACCTTTTCAGGCTGACATGAATCTTTATGATATGAAATGGAATACTAACTATGTGGATAGTAGTAATTGGATAGTAAATATGAAATGGAATAGTAACTACCCACTGAGCAAAAGACGTGATTTCAACGTCACGTCTATGCTTTAGCTCTCATATAGCCCAGGATCATTACGGCTATGTATAGACCTATTTTAGACCAAGCAGTAAATACATTACAATGAATTAACATCTGTAAATACCAAAAATATGCACCAGAGAAGTCCTGTAGACTAGCCTACAAGATAATTATCTGAGCACAAGAAGTAATTTCAACATTGCGTCTATGCGTAGCTCTTATATAGCCTAGGATAATTTTGTCTATGTATAGACATCTAATAAACTTTCACTTTTCAACCCCATTTAAACTTAATTTAGCCTAGACGGCTATGGGCCATTTAGACGTGTTTTAAACGTCTAATTAACGTAAAATTGCTCAGTGGGTATGGAGTAGTGAAACTGATGTAAGTTATATGAGGATAGTCTTTAAAGAAGGAAAGCATTAAGTTTTAGCGTTTTTGTGTAGGTTACTCACCTTTTTGTTTACCATTACATCAATGATGAGCATCAAATCTGTTGCTGACCTCATGATTTTGGGGGGAAATTCTGTAGCTGGACCTTATGAATCAAACCCTCCATCTGCACCAACATTATGATGACAGGCACATTGTCCTTGCTGAGGTGATTAGCGGGCTTTATCGAAGACAAAAGCCCTCTAAAAGGTAAAAAAAAAAAAGCCCTTTTGCCCTTTGCCCTTTTTCCTCTTTTCTATGAATAGTCTGCCAGATATATAATGGATGTGGAGCGCATTGTGCGGTGCGGCCGGTAAGGAGGGGCGATAGAATTCGAGCGTGGAGGAAGCTCCAGCCACTCTGCGGTTAATTCAGCGGTCGAAACCGCTATAGTTTCCACATAGTTCCTCTTTCCTTTCCCAGTTCGAAAGCACTTTTCTCAGCAGCAGAAATTATACACAGCTAGAATCGTGTTTACGCGTGGAAAAGGGTTTTTTTGTTTTGGTCTGTCAAACTTTTCTTTGTCATTTTCAGGCCCTGGCATGTGATGATGTGACTGTATGATATAGTAATGGGCCGCTACCTGTTTACACTCAAACAGGTAGCGGACGTATTTCCAAGTATAAATTACATTTAGGTGTAATTAGCTGTCAGACGAATATTAGGCAAGTGTCAGCAAAGCAATTCATAAATTCAGTCATATTCATAAGCAGCTCAGTAAGGCAGCATGAGTCAGAAGAAAACGCCTGAAGCGATGCTCTTCACTGATAGATCCTCGTCAGTGAATGACTGGCAGATAGCGAATGTGTGTTGACACTATGCTTGTTGGTCGGTGTATATTTATGTATCAGTAGGATGAGACAAAAGTCCCTTCAGCCCTCAGTGCTTGTGTGGCCTGGCCTCCGTGACCCTGCCATGTGATTGGTTCCTCCTTCGCCACTGTTTATTTCTGCTCTTCCTGTTTGTGCTCCACCACAAGAGCCGTTGCTGTGAATGCCGGGTAAAAAAAAAAAAAAAAAAAAAATGGCCGGGTGTCGCGGTTCGGGGCGGGGGCGGGGGAGGGGTGGAGTGGGGGGTGGGGGGCAAGTATCTCAAAGATCACACAGAAAAAGAAGGCTCTCAACCACAGGCTAACATGTCAACAGAGATTAAACTAGTTTATTATTTTCAAAGAGGAAAAAAATTACGAAACAAAAAGCAGTCATATTTTACACTAGTGATTATTATTAAATTTTTACAACCATTCAGTCTGCATAACATAAAGAAATAATTCTACATCTTTGTTTCTTTCGTATTTTTGGTACTCTGATTTATACATACAAATAACAAATACAGGAACTTTTTTCACAATGCATATAATCTGTGGGCAGGAAGAAAGTCTTTCAGGTGATCCAATGTGGCAGTGTGTGTGTGTGTGTATGTGTGTGTATGTGTGTGTGTGTGTGTGGAGGTGAGGGGTTGGGTGGGGTACATGTGCACATTTGTGTGTGTGTGTGTATGTGTGTGTGTGTGTGTCAACACAAACCAATTGCCCGAGACCTATAGCACATCCAAAAAAAGAGACGCCTGCAGTCAGAGCCGAAGACTCTCTGCAAACTTAATGCAACACAATTCCAGCAGGCAAAAACAGAGGCCTGCCCTTTCTCAGTCTCTCCCTGTCGTCTTCTCACCTCCTCCCTCTCTTTTCCTCCAGGACACGGGGGGCGTCCTCTCCTCGCTCCTCCGGCGGCAAGTCTCTCCGCCTGCCGTGACTCGTACCCTTCTTGACGTTAGCTGCCCGGGGGCATGTTTCCTTTTTTTTTTTCTTACTTAATTAAAAAGTCTTCATTAAATGTACTGTATTTCATACAATTTGTACAAATATATTCAAAGTTTGTCTCCCCTCGTCTTCGGCGGAAGAGGAAGGGGAGCGCGGGGGGGGGGGGGGGGGGCGGGGTGGGGGCGGGGGCGGGGGGGGTACCTGTTACACAGGCGCAAGGTGAAGAGAGGCGGGCTGGGGAAAGGGAGAGGGCGTCATAAAAGTTAGCTTTTCGTAATGTCTGTTTTTGTAATATTTGCGTCTGTGTGTGGAAAAAAAATGGCTTTTTGTACACAAATGGAGCTCCTTATCGTGGGATCAGCTGGGAGGACAGTCTGTGTGTGTGTGTGGCGGCGGCTTGGAGAGAAAACGCTCTCGTCTCTCTCTGCCCGGTCGGAGGGAAACGTCTTCCCGGAGGTCAGTGCGCCACAGTCAAGTCAGTCTGCGAAGCATTCATATCGCAGAGGTACACTTTGATTTTTATAAAAATAAGATACAACTGAGGACAATGGAACCTAAAGCCTGTCTTTCTCGCCCCGAGGTCAGCCCAGAGGCGACTCGGCGGTGGGACAGGGGAGCTTAGGTCGGGCCGAGGAGCGGTTCGTTTGTCTTTTTAAGATATGGAAGCGGGTCAGCAGAGGTACCGAGGGGTGCGGTGGCGGGGTTGGGGGTGGGTGGGTGGGGGGGCGAGGGGTCGGGGTGGTTGGGGGCGGCACGGCGCGCGCGCAGGGGGGGGGGAGGGGTAGGTCTAGCCCATGGCGGTGACCATACTGGAGGGGTGGTGGGGGGCGAAGGGGAGGCTCGTGGAGGGGTGCATGGGTGTGGGGGTGGTCAGCATGTGGCCGGAGTGTGAGAAGGGAGGGAAGGAGGACATGTGGCGGGACAGGGCGGCCGGGCTGAAGGAGCTGCTCTTGTCCATCAGGCTCTTGGAGAAGTCGTCCATGCTGTCGTGGGACTTTTTGCTCTTCTTGGACTTGCTGGACATCTTCCTGTTCCGGGTCTGGATGCCCTCCTTCTTCATGGTCAGAGGTCGGTTGATCTGGTCCCGCAAAAGGAAAGAGAAAAACGGCAGGTTAGTATTGCGCTTCTGCGACTTCTATCTTATTTTGTCCATGTGTGAGACAACGCAGATGGTTAGGGCTGAAGGAGATAGAAAATTATTTAAGCGGAGATTCAGTTCGGAATGCATCTCATTCAACGTAAGTAATGGCATTCATTACTCCGGGTCCATTTTCATTAAGCAACACAGCAACAAAGAAATATAAAACCGTAATTGAGGAGTGGCAGCAAGTTACAAAATAAACAAGAAAACGTGGCACATACTGAGCTTTTTAGTTTTGTGAAGACAGATTGGGGTTTTGGGGAGACATAATGATATGTAATGGAGTCCCATTATGGGGCAGATCTGGCTGTCCCATCCTGAAAGAGAGAGTTGTTTGTGTGTGTGTGTGTGTGTGTCTGTGTTGGGGTGAGTCCGCATTCGTCTGGATTTAAATGCTGATTCCCTTAAGCTGGACTGGATCTGAGGCTACGGCCATGCCAGAAAGAGAGAGAGAGGGAGAGAAAGAGGGGGAAGATAGGGAGAATGTGTGCAAAAGAGAGACGGGGAAGGGTCTGGCAGCTAATGTGTAGCCAGTCGACCACAGAGACACATGGCCATGACGACCGCCGGCGTCAGCCAAGTCCTCCTCTCCACCCTCCATCTCAACCACATGGCCGTCTCCTGGCCAAAATGGCCCCAGCTGCCATATTCCGGCATAGGTTTAGCCGGGAATGAGAGCTGGATGATGGAATTCCAGCTCTAGGCAGGATTATGAGGGGAGGTGGATGAGGCCGACTGCCTTCCTGATCTTTCTGAGCGGTTCTTCCCGGGGAAATGGGAACAGGGATTTCTTCTTCACTCTCGCGCTGTCTGAGACATTGGCATTTTTCGCTGACTCTTTAAGCAGAGTGGCCTAGATGATTAGCGGAGGGCAGAGAGCTGTGGCCCCCCAGTGATGTGGTTTCATTCTCTAAGATGTGGCTCCATACCGGGGGACTTTCTCTGCCTTGTCTGCCTTCCTTCTAGCACTGAGGCATGCTACGCCCACCTAAAGCCGGTCAGGCCTCTGCTCTTTGATGCTGAGATGTCTACCATCTCACAGAGGAAGCCCTGGGCCTCTGGCCTGCGCTCGGCCGCCACCCCGGCACATCAAACAAAAGCCGAGCCAATGTGTTTGAGTCAATGACCACCGCAGAATACACAGCACGGCCCCTCACATCCTCCCTCCCCGTACCAGCAGCTAACCACCTGAAACCTCGACTGTACAGAGGTGTCAAAGCTGACCGCACTGCACCTCACTCAGAGAAATCAAAGATGAGGGAAGACACTTTAAGCAGGCGCTGAGAAACCCCTGTATACAAAGACTGTCTGTGCTTTGGGTGTCAACAAGGCTTCGTGTTTGTGGCAACTTTTCTGTTTTCACAGGCTTCTTATCTGAGCCCGGGGGTTACGGGAGACAACAGATTGCTACCATCAGGTGTTTTGGTCGACCGCCACCGACAACATGCGCGGGCAAAGGGGACTCCGCTAAACTCT
This sequence comes from Centroberyx affinis, assembly GCF_046629955.1. Classification (NCBI taxonomy): domain Eukaryota; kingdom Metazoa; phylum Chordata; class Actinopteri; order Beryciformes; family Berycidae; genus Centroberyx; species Centroberyx affinis. Next base: position 67,796 of record NW_027283501.1, on the reverse strand, counting down.
CCATGAAGAATGTGGAATTTGTTTCAAAGGGAGCAAAAACAGAAGTCTGGATTTACCAAAATAAACTAATTTCACAATTACGCCGAGGTCGGGGTCAGTTCAAATGCTAACATGTAACTGGGAAATATTATTCTTCTCTCCTTATAACCTTGGTCTGAATCGGTTTCTCCAGTCCCCAACAATCTGCCAAAAGCAACATGGGAAAATGATTTAACAGGGAGCGCTTGCGTGACAAGCGGGGGAGCATAGCGGGATACTCTTCCCCTTACACACAAGGATATGGGATATAGGCTACCTTTATCTGATTAACTCTGAAGGCAGCGCTGCCCCTGTCTCTGGGAAGGGGAAAAATTACCTACATCTGGTCTCAGGGCATTTATTGTTATTATTATTATTATTTTCAGCTATAATAACTGTTTGATTAAAAGTGACAGCTCTGTGCACAGCTCTGTGAAAGGGGAGGGGGGGGGGAGAGAGAGAGAGAGAGAGAGAGAGAGAGAGATAAACGAGTCCCTGGGGTTTTCAGATTGAGGATGTGAAATGATGTGGTGAAGCACTAACCAACCCAAAACGAATCAGACGGATTGCTGGTCAGAGGGGGGACTCCCAACTCCCTGGCGCGGATAGAAGCAAAAGGCCAGAAATAAAAATCGGCCTGGAAATTAATCGAATTTTAATTAAGCCCCTTCTTTAATATTCAAAAGCAAGGCGGCTGCGGGCTCAGTTCACTTCGGCTCTTACACATTTTAGATTCGCACTTACTGCCAATAAATCATATTAATTCTACAGTATTTGTTATCGCGGTGCCCCGGAAATTCTCTGCAGGGACGAGCCAGATAAAATATTCACACTTAATAGCGAAAGGGGCGGGGGCGGGGGCGAGGGGGGGGGGGTACCCAGTAGGACAGGATGGAGAATGAGAGAAAAAAAAATAAATAAAGAGGGTAGGGAGGATGGATTTGAAAAAAAAAAAAAAAAGAAGAAGAAGAAGAAAAAAAACGACATGAGAGAGCATGCTTAGATAAGTTAGTAGATATCTTACTATAATGCATATGCAGCTGTATTGCTTACATTGTGCAGTTTGAAGTACAGGCCGCAGGCGTTACACACCGGGTCCCCGTTGGCGTTTCTCCGCCACAGCGTCGTCGTTGTCGTTTGACAGTTCGCGCATGATGTCCCTGCCCGCCTGGCTGCAGACTGTACGGCAACACAGAGAAGACAGAAAGGCCAAATAAGTCACATGACCATATAACAGCTTATCCAAAAAAAAAAAAAAAAAAAAGGTTTATTCTGATTAACTTGACACCAGGATCTAGGGCTCCCATTACTTTGCCACTGAAATGGGCTAAAGTGGATTTTTCTAAGATAGGTAGATAAGTTTGGTGTTTTGGAATGTGTGACCTATGACAGATTAATATGGCAAGCATCTACTGGTAGCTTATTCTGACAAACTTAACACCAGGATCTAGAGCTCCCATTCAATAGCCTTTAGGCAAAACTGTGCCAATGGAATTGGTTAAAAAAACAGATTTACAACAATGGAGATGCCCTTCCAAGTTTACTGGTATTAGTCTGGTGTTGGAGAATTCCTTTGTATAGGCTATTTGTGGCAGCCCTGTATACATGGCATCATACATAGGTTTACATGGCTACTGTTAAATAAAAAAAGCACATTTTTGCAAAGAAAAAAAAAACAAGAAAAGAAAAGGAAAGAAATAGAAAAAGCAATTGTATTTTCATTTACTACAGATTCCTCCTTACACATTCTTTATTTTCACTCCTGTACTTTATATTAGGCTTTTCAAAAATGTTGAAACATGTTAGTCAAATAATGGTTTATTTTGAAGGTTTTGACCCAAAGCCCTATATTTTATTCTGGTTGCCATGACACTGGTAATATAGATATATATATATAAATATAACATAATACCAAAGCCTCTCAGTATCCACCCATAAGAATTCTTGTAGCGTTCAGTAAAAGCTGAAAATAGTTTGAAATAAAGACAGAAATACCAAAAACAGAGCTGCTTTGACTCGAGGCTAAAAATAGCGTCATAGGGCACATACCTTCAGAAGAATAAATATTTACAGAAGACATAAAAGCAGTGCCTTGAAATGGGAGCTATTAAATCTGATTAAATTTCCCCTTAAAGTGCGTGAGTAACAGTAGTGTTTGTGCCACGGAGGTTTGTTTAAATATCGACCTCATGACATTAAACAATTGAAATTAAAAGAAGGCCTGAACATGTTCATATAAATTTTAAAATCAAACTTAAAAAAAAAAACGTGTTTTAAATTAGGCTGTAGCGTTACTGTAGCCTACAGTATGATGTTGTTTTAGAATCTTTGTGCAATTGGAAGAGATTTTTTTTTTTTTTTTTTTAAACATGGACAGAGATACTTGGCTTAATAATAACCTCATGGCGATAATTAATTGGATCTGCACGCCAATTAAACAACGTAATAAAAAAAGGGAAAATCTATGGCCCCGTTTTAGGCTACTGGAAAAAAAATAGCCTACACTTCATTTTGACATAGTGAAAGTCTCTGTCTTCCCATGGATTTAACTGCTTGCCTCAGAACCCAGTTTGCTGCAATGGCTTGACATTGATGTTATAATCTCTAAAAACAATCAATAGACAGGTGACCGCAAAGGACACACCACGTAAAGGGACTACATTATCTCTGGGAGGGATTTCCAATTATCCACATCTGGTGGCCTAATAACCCCTGCTGGTGTGTGGTTTGAATAACGAAGCAGGTCGGGGGCTGTTGGCTCAGGAATAAACCCTATTATGTCTATTAAGTCTATATATAATCTATGTATTATGGCTGACATCGCCCGTCCACTTAAGGACTGTTCCCCTATATCTTCGCTTTAATTTTCCCTTTTTTCGCAATGTCGCCCTCATTTTACTTTCTCTTCTCCCTCTTGTGTTTTGAATATTAGGCCAATTCACTGAACACTAAGCTTTGGCAAAGTCCCCACTAAATTTCTATGGGGCAATAAAAAGATGACTGACTATATTATTTGGTCAGTGATGAATTATTAGACAGTCACCAAACTCTCAGATTAAAGGGAACAATTTTGTCCTACATGTCCCGCTGATGTGATTTTTAGATACGGCTTCCAAATACATTTCTGGCAGCTTTGCTTGATCTTTGCTCTCCATCATAATGATAAAACTACTGGGTCACATTTGGTTTCACTAGGAGTGGCAAGTGCCCATACCCCGCCATCCCCAACTGACGCCCATGTATTAGGCAGAGATTCTAACACTAAACAATCTCCAGTCGTGACTGTGAGCTGGCCCGGCGCGGACTCCGCAGCCTTTATGTTTAGACTGGGGAAGCGGGCTGTGTTGTTAAAAGCGACTTATCTGCGCTGCTCAGATATCCGGCAGCCTTTTCCTGGGAAGTCGGGTTTTCACATTAGAGGCGAGGGAGAGAAGAGGTCCCGAGCAGAGCTGGACAGCCACAGTCTCTGCCTCGAAAGTTTTTTTTGTTTTTTGTTTTTTTTTTACTTTTTCATCTAGCCAGAAGAGAGACAGGGGGAACTCCTCTGGAGCTCATATGAGATGCAGCTCTATGGTCTTGAAGAGAGGGGGTTCCCCTTGAAATACTGCAAACTGCAAAATAGGCTACATCTAAAGCAATCACAAGAAAAATATCTAGCCTAAGTATGACCTAAGTGCTGAAATGAGAAAGTCCCTTTTATAATATGGAGCTCATAGGTCTATAGGCCTGCAGTCTACACAGCAACCAAGCCAAAGCTGTTTTGACTTTATTGGAGGCAAAACATCTCCACAATGCATATAGGAGCTATTGTTCAAATAGAATAAATGAGCATTCTGTGAATCAAAAAAAGCTGAGGCAAATAAAAAATGGCATCATCATTACATCAAGAATTGTGCAGTTTGCTATGGTATCTGAAAACAGAGACCTGCACTTGTCGAGTCAATTTCCTGCAGCTAATAGGCCTACTTCTTCCTGGATAGGGGAAAAAGAGAGAGAGAAACGGAAATGTCATCAATAGAACATGTGGTAGAGACGTACCAGTCGTCGCTTGGGCTTGATGAGAGGGCGATTCTGCCCGTTCATCTTGTGATAGAGTCCGCAGGCGTTACACAGATAGTGACCCGTACCGTCCCGCCTCCACAGCGGGGTCGACGTGGCCCCGCAGTTCACACACTCTCTACCTTCTGCAAGAGCCAACAGTACGCGCATGCACACACACATACACGCACACGCACGTACGCACGCACACACACACACATGCAGACAAAAAACATGGAGACAGCGCCCAGATCAGTTGGTCCCTAAAACCTCAGAATCATTTATTCTTGATCCATATAATCTATGCTGAGAATGGAAAAGGTTAGTGAAATATCAGGAAATATATTGGGATTATAAGCATGCAATAATGATATAAAGCGGTTTAATAATAACAATAATAGGCCTAATAATAATAATAATAATAATAATAATAATGATAATGATAATAGCCTAATAATTATTATAATAGATGTGTAATGTCTCATTGCTGTTATTGTATAGCATGAATTAAATAGCAGAGTGTCAGTGATATTATGTATAAAAACAAAATAAAATAAAAATACATCAAACACATAGTGTTGGTGAATAAACCAGTTGCTTTAAGGTCCATTAGGCTAATAGTAAACACCATTCACTGAAATACAGCACAATATCTTCAAGCTACTGTCCTTGAATAGGATGTGAGACTATCCAATATCCACTGTGGTCCATGATAAATATATAGTAAAATATATAATAAAACAGGCCTTCTTTCTCTCATCAGCACAACCTCTCCTTTAAATAATAATAATAATAATAATGATAATAATAATAGTAATGATAATAATAATAATAATAATAATAATAATAATAATAATAATAATAATAATATTAATAATAATAATGATAATAATATTAATAATAATAATGATAATAATAATAATAATAATAATGATGTATATTTTTTATCTGTGTTTATGAGGTCTTTGAAAATGCTAATCCCTGTGTTTTGAAACGATTGAAGAGTGTTTGGGTTTGACTGACACTTCTCTAGTGACACCGACAGGTGAGAGGCGCACTAACAGTTTAATTCTAGGGGGTCTGAAACTGAAACAACGGAGCACCGCAGCCAGATTATTTGAAAGCATAGGCGCATACAGGGCTTTTGTGCAGCGCCGAGCCTTTGCATTTTTATGCATCCGCACTTCCCCTTTTCAACTGCAAGCTGCCCGACTACTTCAGAGAGACGGGGATGCGTCAGTTCTGGTCGTGCCGTGTTAGATGTGACAGACATGCAAAGGCCACGACAACTATGAATCAATGGTAAAAAAAAAAAATTCTCCAAGCGAAAACACTGTCTAACACAGCCAAATCAAATGTATACTGTAGTGGATCCAATGCATAGGGCTTGAGAAATAAAATACATAGACCTATGCCATGCAGATGTTAGTATTGCACAAGGGCTGTTCCGGGTTTGGGGAACAATGCTTCTGAATGCTTTCTTTAAAATATGAAGTTTGCATGGAGTAGGCTACACACTGCACTGATGACATCATTAAAAAGGGGAGTCCCTTCAGATCGGCAAATATCTTTAAACGCACATTATCTCACATTATCCCGGAATTAAAATCATTATTTACATTAATAGGCCAATGTATGATGCTGAATAATCCCGATGATATGCATCAACTAATCCACTGTTTTCTATACTCCCGTCAAAGCCGCGCATGTGGCACTGATATTAATCTCATTACAGAAAACTGCTTTTCAGCAGTGCCGCAATAACCTTAAAAAAATAATTACCCCTGCAATTTGGAAATATCCCCCCCCCCCTCGCTCTCTCCCCTCCCTCGGTAGCGGTGCACTCTGCCGCGGCAACGGCTCACCCGTTATTCCCTATGAATGAACGAGCAGCATCCGGTGCTCTACCAACGGTACCGGCGCTGGGTAAACAATGCAACTGTGGCGTGCACTGGTCTGACAGTAATGGGATTATCTTAAACATATAAACGGGGCGACACAGCCCGGAGAGCTGGCTTCCCCTCTGTCTCTCTTCCCCCTCTCTGTTAGTCAAAGTGGAGAGGAGGAAAGAAAAACTCTTGACCTAAATTAAGCTTAGCCTACAACTCTGAACTCATTTACGTCATGTTGATTTCATTTAGTACAAAAATATCCAATGGACTTAACTCTGTGTAATAGAATTGTTTTGCTAATTGTTTGTTTAATTCGCCCTCGTTTTCCAACGAATGTAGGTTATCTAAATCATTATTTTTTTCAATGTTGATATAACGTCTTAGAAATAGATTTTATTTTCAATTGACAATGTGTGTCAGGTTAAATTGTTAAAATTATTCTCATTATTAGGCTATTATGCTTATTATTATTGGTATTATTATTATAATTATTATGTTTTATCTGATTAATCAGATGGTGAACTGAAAGAGCTTTAAGGCATATTGCAAAGGCTTTTCAAAGCCATTGAAATAGCCTACAGGTTTCCCTGTATGGCCTTTAGCCCCAAAAGGAGAGGTTGTTCATGTGAAGAATGAATGAACTGGCCATGAGCATATTAATAGGATATATATATAGTGAGATCAAACATGGCTATCATTAAGGCTGCAATCTGGGGAATAATGTTAGATCAAATGGGAATATAATAAAGCGCACGCCTACCTGAACAGGACCTTGTTTTTGGTCTTGTTTTGGAACCATAACTAGAAGATGACCCACCTATCAGGCTACTTGGTGGGAAGAGGCCTGGGCCGTATTCAGGGACATAGGGTGGGTATGTGGCGATGGGGTGGTGGGCAGAGGATGCCCCAGGTCCGAGTGATGCCATGCTCCGGCTGTGAGCTGACTCCAGTTTCATACTCTCGGCCAGGGTCACCTGGTACTTTATGCACTCTTTATCCTCCTGCCGTCCGGAGCTGCTGGAGCCCGGGGTGGATATGCCCGGGTCCGGGGATACGTCTTTCGGAGGGGTCGGGGGAAACGTGAAGAGGTGCGGACTGGAGTGGCCGGCGGACAGGGAGGAGGAGGAGGCCGGCGGGTAGACGGACAGGCTGGCCGGGGAGCCGTGGTGCAGGGGGTTCTTGGGGAAGGGGCTCAGGTTCCAGGGAGAAGTGCTGTGGTGCGGGGCGATGCCTTTGCTTCCCTCCAGCCAGGGCAGAGAGCCGTGCAGTAATGACGGACGACACACCTGGCTACCTGGGTTGCAGCACAAAAAAAGACAATATGACAACCTGGCCTTATTCCCTTTCAAATAAACCTACCACATTTATTTCATGGCATTTCAAAGTATCACGACGATTAGCCAAAGCTTTAGGCCTTAACATTGCGATCTCACCTCCAACACCTGAGTTGACACTGAACACAAATGATAATTAAGACAAATTTACGGCACATATTTCTTGACATATCATTTTGTCTCATTTTGAACAGAGGAATTGTGCTGTAGGCTATAAGGCCTTAATTCAAATGGGTCTGCGCCAATTCCAAATATTTTGTATCGGGACTCCGGTGCCATTTGGTAATCGTTTGATCCCGTGATATGAAGAGAAACTAGAGAGGGTTTAATGTGGCCACACACACACGTGCATTATTTTTCCCTTTATGTTTTTTTTTTCTCATTAAAGAGGCCTATGCAATAAATGAGTGCTTGCTGTAAGTCTGCATCGAAAGCCTCCCATAGAGAAACTAAGTCGTGATTGACGATTCAGGAAGTTAGAGTTCTGCACTCCAGATATAGGACACTCCACAAATGACTCTGTGTGTGCCCATGAACGGCGTGTAATTATAATAAATATTTTGCATGCGGTCAGAAATGTAAACATGTTACTGGCCTTCACCAAGTATGCCGGGGGTATTTGTGACATATGTGCCAACAAATCCATTTGTTTAGAGCCGTAACTGAATAGGCGATTGATCCAGAAACAAATTACGCACGGGCTTTTGAAGCACTTCTTTGACAGATAAAGAACTCCGCTGAATGTCATTGTCTGTTTATGAGTATGAATAAGAATAGGTGTGAATAGGAATGTGCTATAACCAGTAATAAGACGGATCGAGGTTACACATGGTATATATCTGCTGTCTGGCTACTTGAGAGAAACCAAAGAAGACACACGAGAGGTAAACCATACATGTACGGCAAGGTTTCACAACACCTAAGCTCTCATGTTTTAGGACAAAGTCATCTCAGGCCAAAACCGAAACCTGGTTCACAACCTGCATCACAGTCGAATAATATATATAATTCCAAATACACGAAAGGAATTGTTTTAGTCTTTTCTACAGCAGAGGGAAATGACGGTAAATGGTTTATATCCATCTGCAGATTATCAAATAAAAGGCCTATACAGGCCCTGTACTTACTGTGTGGAGGAGGAGGGTACCTCTGGACGGCTCGGACTGAGTTTCCATAGTATGGAGAGACGTGGTTCCCCTGTCCATCGATATTAAACAGTACATCCACATCGTCTGCGAGGGGATACTGCGAAGGGTCCATGTACGAGTGGCCGAGGCCCGGGTGGTGCGAGCCGGGATGCTGCTCGTTCAACACCGCGGGATGATGGCTCATCCATCGTGGCTGATCCGCACTTACTTCCATTGCTTTTTAGCAAATGTTCATGCACACCGAAGCAAACAGATACAAGTCACAAGATAAGAAACAGTCTGTCCAAAATCCCTTTTTGTTAAATCCACAGGTTCCGCCGCTGGTTTCGATCACCTGGAGATAGAGAGAACAATTTATTGTCTTATTTTCTGGACCCAGAAGGAAATTCTCAAATTGTTCAGAGCACGACTAAATAGTCAGGGGATTCACATTCACGTGAATTTACCCGAGCCGAAAAAGATATTTAAACACGAAACATACCCTACATTACAAATGCAACAGAGGTGTTGTTTTAGAAATAGCTCCAAAATCGTATCCAGGTCCCACGCGGAGTTCCTGAACTTCTTCCTCTCAAAAAAATGTCAACGTTTTAGCCCGACTCAACAAGTTGTTGAGGTTTCTATAGGCGCGGGGCTTGTTTGCAGTAGATGGCTTTACTGCACACTGACCAGCACCAGCAAGTTAAACTCACTGATCAAATCTCTGTTTGTGCGCAGTTGCAGCCCTCTCCATTAACTCCGCTCCTCTCTCTCTCTCTCCCTCTCTGTCTGTGTCGCTCTTGCTCACTCACCCTTGCTCTACCTCTCGCTCGCTCTCTCTCCAGCCCTCTTTTTTTTTTTTTTTTTTTTTTTTTACAGTGAAGGCATTCTTTCAGGATGGCGCCAGGCAGCTCAATGCTTGCAGACAGCTGTGGCGCGACGCAACTTAAGGAGGGTCTGTCAGTGTCATCAGTATAGGGGAGGGGCCTGCCCTAATTGAATATAACGTGGGCCAGGAGAGATGCAGAAGAAGTGCTGCAAGAGATTTTTTTAAATGACCTTGCAAATAAAAAATATATATACATAAATCATAATTTAATGGAATATTTATTTTTGGTAGGCCTATCAAAGGTGCACACATTCGATAAATGAAAACATTTCCTGGGGTGCAAAGTTCACAGTAATGTAAGATATTAGTAAGTCATTATGGAAGCCTGTGTAGGCTACAAAATATTAACATGTGCATATATAGGCTATTAATTCAAAACAATTCAAACATTAAAAATCGGATTGTTTTCACAGTAAGACCGCACAGCGGCATCTAAACCAATAGATCCCAACTGAAATAATAAAGAACACACAGGGTTTTTGTCTCAATAGGTCTGTTTCATTACAGTGCCGAGTGAAGGCTGCACATTTCCAAACAGTCTGTTGCAGTTTATCTGTGCACGACCGTGTAGAGAGAGAGAGAGAGAGAGAGAGAGAGAGAGAGAGAGAAGAAGAAAGGCTGCAGCAGAGCCTGTTGCTCAGGGCCAATGGCAGGTTGCGGGACATTTACGCTCTTAAAATTGTGACAGTGCGTCCTCTCGCGGTGACAGGCACATTATTCTAATGGCAGATCCAAATTGAGCCGATTTTCTCACCGTGAAGCAGGCACGGACAAGGACGCCTGGGAGACTGAGCTTATAGTTTGAAAAAAAAAAAATCCCTAATGTAGGCTATTATTGGCCGTCAGTTAACTTACCAGCATCCTTCCACCCAACTCGCATGTAGGCTCTGCTATAGCCTATCCACTCCGCCAACTTAAATAGACAAGCAACAAAGGGGCATGTCATTATTTATTCAAAACAGTGCATTAAATGTAACACGATAGGCTACAGATGGAGTGATTTACATCAGCGCGCTTTTCATCGCTTTCCCCTATTTAATAACACCCATAAGTAACTAATTTAAAGAGCAGCCTAACCTTTTCACCCTGACACCAAGCCAAATAGTCATTCACATGTACAGTGTCAGGCATGGTGCCGTGCATCTCTTATTATTCCACTTGATTGCACGGCAAAAGGGGGTTTGGTCCTTGGGGAAGTATTTTGTGTCTAATTCCCAGTTTGGCTTCTCCATACTTTCAGATTGGCAGTATGTAATAGTAGAATAGAGTAGTGCGTGCGCGTGTGTGTGTGTGTGTGTGTGTGTGTGTGTGTGTGTGTGTGTGTGTGGAGAGAGAGTGAGGGCGGTGGGGGTCTGACACGGGCAGCCTCGGCGACGCCACTGGATGTGACGTCACCACGGTGTAAACAGTCAGGAAATGAACCTCTCCGGAGAGCGCGCAGCCTCTCTGCAGCGGGAGCGCGCACGCCCTTGCACCACGTATCACCACATGCATGTGTGACAGTCTAATATCAGGTAGGGTAGATTTACTGGGGAATGCATTGACTGCACAAAAATGGCACGTCTGCCTCATGGTTACTCGGGGTTGGCAGCACGAAATGGAATATCCAGCTTAATCGATACTAGCCTATATAATATAGGCTAATCAGTTGTAAAGCTACTAAGAGGCTACAGGCTAATTAGAATCATACATTTCAAATGTGTAACCCTATTAGGCCACGTTAGAACGATTAGCCACCATGTTCAGGTGTTGAGATGACTTCATTAGATTTAGTCTATTCGTCCATATTTTCATTTTTTTTTCTCTTATCAAGGCTGTTCTCAGTCTGGTGCATGGGAGCACGGAGTGAGAGAGACTTGGCAGAGCGTTGTATTTTTCCTCTCCAGGATAGCCTACCTGGAGAGAGAGAGAGAGAGAGAGAGAGAGAGAGAGCATGTCTCACTCAGGCAAACCTGAGACTGAACTTGGATGCAAACTGCTGTAGCTGCCATTGTCAAGCTGTCAGCGGACTCGTGTAATTATCCTCTTGAAAAGTATCGCGGAGCCATTATCCACAAAGTACCCGTTATAGGTGCTCGGAGGCAACACATGACGGTAAATGTAGCCTAAAATCCCGATTATGTTTTTTTGTTTCTTGACTGGATGTATCGAAGCTTAGAGAATGGGACATGGAAGCCATCCCATGACTTGATTCCCAAGCCTCGGTGTCAATAACGCCAGAGCTTATTCAGCACGGAGTGAGGCTGCTTCTCTTTAAAAGTTGTCATTTCTAATCCCAAACTGTCGCCACAAAAGGAGAAATAGTGGGTTCAGCTCTCTCTCTCTCTCTCTCTCTCTCTCTCTCTCTCTCTGTGTGTGTGTGTGTGTGTGTGTGTGTGTGTGTGTGTGTGTGTCTCCAAAATGAGAATCTGCATTAGTATATTTTTGAAGTTAATGGCCTACAAATAGCAGCGCTGCGTGTGCGTAAAGGCTGATTCATAAATGTTGGCGGTGGATGGTCGGGCTGTTGATGGCAGAGATAATTTCTGAGTGATTATGTCAGCCAAGCCTGATTAAAATCAGGACACAGCCCATTTTTTATACTGCGGCTGAGAATTTAAGACACCGACGGATTATTCCATTGCCAGTGTGGGGGATGAAATTTTTAGATAAAGTCTCTGCGTTTACTATGTGCCTCCACTTCCTCTCTAGGCTCATCTGTAATTATAATCAATGTTTTTCTTCGTGTAAATAATAATTTCCTTTCATCAGCTGATTAATCAGAGGTTAGGGAGATAAAATCACAATAATAATACAGTACATAACACTGCTAGGCTACTACTACAACTACTGCTGCTAGTACTACTACTAATAATAATAATAGGCAAATAATAATAATAATAATGTGTTTGTTATATATATGCTCATATTTTAAATAGGCATGTGTGCGCATTAGGAAACTAAATAAATAAATAAATTAAAAAAATATATATATTTTTTTTTTAAAGTGGAGGGAGGGCATTCATTCATTAATACTATTTTATCAAAGCTCAGGCATCTGGGCTTTAGTCCGCCCATATATGATATTTTTTTTACACATTCATTCAATTCAATATAGCAGGTACAACTGTCCAAACAGGCGCGGCTGTAGCCTATATTATTATCTTGATAAAAGATGGCGTAAATAGCCTATGATGCAACGGAGAGAAACACTAGAAATTAGATGATAAATTGTATGAAAATCGGAAAGCTGTGCTGATACTGGATTATTAGATTTTTGTGATGAGGATATAAATGGCTGTGTGCGGACGGCGCGGTCAACAGTGATTAAAATGATAAAGGCTAACCATGTGGTAGAGATGGTGGGACACATCAGTATTAATTGTTTAAGCTCTCTATCAGTCTAAATGTTGAAGCCGGCATGGCACCGCGGGCAGCAGAGGCTCCATCGCCTGCTCTGTGACTCATTTATTGCCTTTCTTTTCAAGAAAGAAGCTTCTACTCCATCAGCATGTGAACCAGTTCGGCTTCTTAGAACAAAACGAGGGCGTGAAATTCTGCTTGTTGAGCATGAAACTTGAAAACTGAGGTGGATTTCTTAGAATGATTGAAATGAGAGCAAGCTCGGTGAAATTGCTATTTCTTCGAGTGAATATTTGGTGTCATTCTTCGAACCGAAAAAGAAAAACACAACGGTCTGACAACTGCGTGTGATGTCTCCCCTTTCGAGAGATGTACTGATGTAATCCTTCATTCATAGTTAACCTTAGGCCTTTTTCAAACCTTACCCCCCACAGTAACAAAGTCATCCGTTAGCTTAATATTTATGTAGCCTACATTTGCCACTTTAATTTTATATGACTGAATTTAGATTTAGGGTCAATGTAAATCCACAACGCCAAAATTCCGAAGTCTCAGGTTATTTAACAACTTAACGGACTCGTGCAAAACAAAATATCGACAGTAAAACGAAATGAATATGAATATGAAGCCGGTGGCAGGGTTTATCCCGGGTTAAAAGACGTGACAACAGTTTAATATCATTGCAATATTCAATATCATGTGAGTGGCCGGTCTGGCTATTTTGAGAAAAAAAAAACACACAGCCGTTGTAATCAATAGAATGGTGCGCGAGGTCTCCCCGCGCGCTCTGCTCCCTGCATGCAAATAACCGCTCGAGCTCTTGGCCCGTGACAGCGCGCGTGTGATGCCCTTAATTTGGCATCCTATTCATTCTAACAGCGACTCTCTCCGCCATATCAAGACATATCGACCAAAGACGAGACGGGGGAACTAATAACGGGAAAACGCAGCCTCAGCAAGCCCAACTCCTTTTTATGACCCGCCGGCAAGGTAATCAGATCAATTTCACGGGTTATATGGGATTCTTCCTATACCAACTTAGGCGGTAATAGGTCATTAAAATCCTTCATCTGCGCTATTTTGGGGCCGGTGTGAGGTAAATATTTTAAGAAATACACTTGGCTGTCACGTATATCAATCCCAACTCGTTCTTGGCACACGCGTGTGAATGTCGGTGGAAAAACCGTCCGTCGTCACTTACTATCAAAGCGAGTTTTCTTTTGTAAAAGAAATTCCAGCCTGTAGGCTACAAGTCAACAACAAACAGCCGGTTTGCAAGCACAAATGGGCGACGTTAAGGACAACAATGGCGGTCGCTATGTTGTAGCCTATATTCTCAACAGTAGCCTATTTCATCAAGTGCAGACAGTCGGTGCTCATTTGGAGAGAAATGAAGGTGTAACCACCGGTCCCTTCGTCTCTTGAGCGGTGTCAAGTCAAAAATGCCAAAACGACTGTGGCGTTGTGGCTTTTGCAACCGGAGTACACAGGCTAACATATGCAAAACCGTTCACAAAAGTTTCCCATCATTAATAGATAGGCTATAACACTGTCTTCACGGTGAGCTCATACACACACAGACCCGCTGAGGGCAGAGGCTGCCTATTGGATATAGGCTAGCATGTAGAGAAAAGCTAATGCCAGGATGCACCGGCTTTAGAGGAAATCTAAATATTTACTGACCTGTAGTCGAGGCTGGGCGGATGGAGGCTTTTTTTCTGCAGATGTGAAGAAAGAGTGACATAGAGATGGAAGCGCCGATGGCATTTAGAGAGAGAGAGAGAGAGAGAGCGAGCCGTGGTCGGAGGAGGGGGGGGGGGGGGCCGTGGTGCGCGCGCCCTCGGTCTCGGAGTCACACAACACCGCGAGCAGAAACACGCGCGCACATAGGCTACCGGCTGCAGCTCCTACGGGCCAACCAAAGCACGCGGCCTCTTACCGTACTTACTGTACTGTACAAGCGAGCTCTTCCGGGTCGGTGTATTCAATACAAGTTATAGCAATAGCGAGCCAATTATGAAAGGATAACACTATGGGACTAAGTAAGGATGGTTATATATAGTTAACCTAAAAGACATGTAATCATATTTTATTATTACTCAGCCTACTATTTTTATATCATCACTACCAAAACTTCTAAACCTATTTATATAAATAGCACAATTTCAGTGGACAAAACGACTGGTGACTGACAACTTTTATTATTAATCAATCTGATAAATCATTAGATGGAAGTCACCAAACTATTAGCTATAGAGGGAACATTTAGTCTGAATGTCCCCCTTATGTGATTTTTAGATAAGAAAAAATACAAATACATTTCTGGCATTTTTTTTGCATGATCTTTGCTTTCCATTATAATGGAATACAGTAGAAGATTACAATCTGATTCACTGAGGCAAAGGCCACACCTTGCCATACCCAATTGACGCCCAGGCGTTGTGGACAGCTGAAAAGCCAGATGTGAACGCCTCCCCATAGTTAGATATCAATGAGCAGAAACATGAACCATAAACACATTCTATTATTATATTATTAAGCAAACAATAGGAGCTGAAATAAATTTTTTGCTTTGTCGGGGTCACGGGAATTTTCCGATCTCAATATGTGGGTACTATAGGGTCACAACGTCAATGATAGACGCTCTAATATGGATCTTTATCATAATAATAATGAGCATATTTTGTGCTGGAGGACTGGGCGGCAGCACGTTCCCAATCTAACCTCTTTATGTCTGTATGTCCTCATTGCAAAACAGAGGGTCTCTCTCTCTCTGTTTCTCTCTCTCTCTCTGTCTCTCTCTCTCTCTCTCTCTCTCTCTCTCACACACACACACACACACACACACACACGCACATCCTTTTGTGTTGGAGGAGGATACAGGTCTGTCACAAAGGGCAGATGTAGCCATGCTGGCGTAATCAACATTAATGTTCACAGGTAGGTCTGAATCATATTTCACCGAACAAAACTTGCCATCTTTCCACGTATCATATCAATATGGTAATGTGATCGGAGCGGCATTATAGCCTGGTGGTTTTAGCAGTTGTTCTGAAATGGCAAAGCTTCACATACATCTACCACCCCGAGCATATAGAGGCCTACTAGCCTGCTTATTGACACCATGGTTGATTGAAAGGAGCACCAAGCAAATCCGATCCTTCTCTCTGTGAAATGCACTGAGAGAGAGAGAGAGAGAGAGAGAGAGAGAGAGAGAGAGAGAGAGAGAGAGAGAGAGAGAGAGAGAGAGAGAGGGAGGATGCTGGAGGCTTGGTATCTCTCATGTTGCGCCTTGACTCTTTGAAGGAGAATGTAAACTGATCACACCCAAATCTATCTTTGGGGAAGAAATTCAATTAAGGTAATAAATTAAAGATAATTGGCGCAAACCTCGCTGTATAAACTTACGAATGCGACTATAGCCAAATGTGTCTTTTTAAACCAATGAATAATTCAATATTTCCAGTGTAAGGGGAGCTTTTCATTTATGGAATTAGTATTTCAATATCTAAATAGAATTACAAAATAACACATCCAGATAGTAATGATTTATTAATCTGCCTTTGACGTAAATAAAGTGCTTATTTTAGGAATTATTAGCTCCGCAATTTCAATATAAAGGTGATGTTAATATGCGTCGGTGATAAATGCGCATACTGATGGCTTTGATATAGGCTAATGAAATACAACGGCTAAATCAGTATTTATGCCACAGATAATTAAAGCATATTATAGGTGTAATAAAAAGATTAATTATGAGGAAAATAACGAGAATCAATTTTTCCTTGTTCGGTTGATGGGATACAATTAAATGTGGAAAAAATAAATTTTATTTACCCTATTTTTGAAATAAAGAAAATGTAAGACAACATGCATTTTTGGAAGGGGGAGGGAGTGTCTATTTTCTAGTCTATTCTAAATTAAATAGCCTATGAATACTGTGGCCTCGCTGCCGTGTGGGGTTTGCCTTCTATTACACAGCATTACATTAGGCTACATTACATTGCAATATGGGTCCATTTTCCGATCCGAACCGGGCCAACGGGAGCGCGAGCATGATGGCCAAGTCCAAAGTCACGCTCCTCTTCTCCCGCGTGCGTCCGCCGCCGTGAAATCGCGTGGTTAATGTAGAATTTGACGCGAGCTCCCGCGTGACAGCAGAGGCTGACAACAGCTAAGCACAAACCCTCCGGTACTACAATAACAAGCAGAGCCTGCACACACTGGCCTTTATTCCTATAAATTATATCACACCCGTTTGATATTTATACTCTTCCCAACAGATAGAATGAGGAGTTATAATATCACCTTTATGCACTGATTAATTATGGCAACACGTGCAGGCGTAGGCTACAGGCCTGAACAGTAGCATTTTGAGTCACATGCAGGCTTCCTTTTATAGTTAATTTTGCAATTTCAGATTTTGCAGTTGCAAAAAAAAATCTAGTGGAGCAGCGCTTTATCTGTAACCTACCCCTGTACCGTGCCTTTTTCTGCCCCGTTAGTGCATAAACGGAGTAAATCATTTACGGTCACCCGCTTTATAGCCTACTGGTGTAAATTTTATTAGACACTTCCCATTCCAAATGTGAAATAAACGCTGCAGTATATATCTGTCTTTTTTCTGCCTACATGATTCTTCGCTGTAAATGTCGAATAAGATGACCTTAATTTGAGACAAAACACCTCCAAAAATGTATGGGCCACGTATTATCTATTTACTTATTTATTTTCTCAATGTGTTTTATTATTCTCGTCCTGTGCGCTCTCCAAACGTTAAGCCAATGTGTGTGTGTGTGTGTGTGTGTGTGTTTTTTTTTCTTTTCTTTTTTTTTTTTACGGCGGCTTCTCCCTGCGATTTTATTTTAAAATATTAGGCCGAGGTGGGGAGAATTATAAACGACTCTGCTCTTATCTGCTCCCTTCACGTATCCAGGATCACAGAAGCTGATTAAGAAAGAAGTCACAGCCAACGCTGGATTCATAATGATTTGGAATAATGAATCCTTATCTCCCCTCTGCAGATTATCAGCCTTTCAGCTCGCCATGTTTTGTTACATGGGATAATTTATTGCATCTAATACATCACAATGAATCTGATGGGGGAAAGTGATGGCCAATGTTAGGAGAGAGGCTGCTTTTTTTTATCCCGGGGCAATGAAATGCCTTTACGATTTTTAATTGGTAAAATATAAGGGGGATCTGATAAAAAAAATAGAAGCACAGAGGTATAATCTTGCCTGCTAGTGTTCCAGCAGCACTCTGCACTATAATTAGTGTGTCAATTTCAACCTGAAATTAACAGCATCGACCTGCCATCTCTGCTTACGCCGGTGGAGTCAGCTAGATCCTAATTTCGCATGATTTATTTTTCACCAAGAAGAGATAATTAATCATAAACACTGAAAACAGTGCAGCAAAGTGGAGATAACAAAATATTTGCATCTAAAAAGATTCGATGAGGCTAATTCGTTTTCACACACACACACACACACACACACACACCCCTCCTCCCCAAACCCACCTGATCTAGCCACTACTGCAGTTCTCATGAGCACCTCCAAGATTTTTAATTTTCCATGATTAATCTTAGGCTGGTGATGTATCATTAATCACTATAAGATGGGAGAAGGGAGGCATGTGGCCCCGCGTAAACACCGACTACAGTGTGGGAACTGTAATTGTTGGATGTGGATGTAGCATCATGTGCATGGTGGTGTCATTGTTGTTGGGAAGCATGCCATCTTTCTTTTTTTTCTTTTTTTCTTTTTTTTTTTCTTGAAAGGGGGTAGAGAGGTGGGAGGTGTAGCCTGGTAGTGTGGAATAGACTGAACTGCGTGGACAAAACGACCAGGATGCACAATATGCAGGATAAGGAGCAGGTTAATGATAATAATAAATATAGGCTAATAATAAAAATAAAAATAATAATAATAATAATAATAATAATAATAATAAGGTAGGATAATCAGGCTTTGTTTGGAAGTCATCAGCTGGCACGGTGCCCATGCGTCTCTGAATTTCTGGATGGCGCTATGTTTAAACTTGGGCATGCTCACCGTGCCAGGATAAATTTGCATTTTATTTGCAGCTGTAATTAGCTGATCAGCATCTCTCTCTCTCTCTCTTTCCCTCTCTCTCTCTCTCTCTCTCTCTCTCTCTCTCTCTCTCTCCCTCTGCCCATCTTTATTCTCATTATGATTTTGTATTTTCGCCGGGTCTTTCACCGCCTCTCCTCAATCCCTCATTTTCCAATGTCCTGGCAGAGCCACCAGATGTTTATCGGTTTTATACCCAGGGACCCTGCCATGTCAAACAAACCGGGGATGGACGCTTATGGGCGGCTGGGCATCCAGGCAGGCCTGCCCCCAACCCCCCCTCCCTCCTCCTCCTCCCTGGCTGAGCAGAATAATCCTGCACTGGACTGGACGGCTACTAGGAGTCTAGTGAGGTTTCATATGAAAAGAAAAACAAGCAGATCACGTTGGTTGTCGCTTAAAGGGGATCCAAAATAGCCTAATTTAATTCAGCGTGTGAAAGCAAATCTTAATCTTTTGTCTGTTTCGAAATAGGCCATAGGGGTTGACGGGAGGGTGATGCTCTGGCCCAGATAGAGATGTGGAGATGCGCTAATGAGATGCAAGGCTGGGGAGTTGGGGGGACAAACATCCAGTCAGGAGTCTTCCCCAGAGAGACCGGCACAATGCGACCTGCCTTTTATCTGCGGGGGAATGTACTCTCTCTTTAATGAGCAGTCGTTTATTAAAAACACACACTCGTTTAACCTCATAATCGAAAATGGCTTCGCGGAGCGCGCCTCGACCCCCCACATTGAAGCAGCCGGATCCGCAGCTCCAATACAGAGGACGCACAGTATCTCCATGTAGATCACCTGTGTTGCAACAATCACAACAATGCGTTAGAGGGTTTTGCGGAGCCCCGGTTGCCCATGATATACAAATATTTATCCACTGATAAGGAACCGCCACGATAGCAGATAACCTCCTATTCCACCGCGTCAGGAGCCTTTGTCTGTACAGTCTCAGCAATTACAAAATATTTCCCTTCCCTTCCTCCTTTTACTCTATAAACTTCTCCCTTGCCTTAATTCGTTAAAGCGTTATTAGGAGACTCCCTAAGCCGCTTTAGTCAATGGCTGTTTGTGGGGTTGTGGAGTCTGCAAAAGAAAGAAAGCAGAGGAGGGGGAACGGGAGTGGGAGGGGGGGGGGGATGAATGAAAGACTGGCTTGATTTTCCTCGCAATCCACGGAACAAATAGCTAACATTTAACGTTTACACCCTGCTTGGCGACTCACTGGCGCTTCGGGGCCGAGCCGAGCCGGGCTAAAGTGTCCCGAAAGCCTTTGGAGGGGTGTAAGTCCCCGGCTATCGGGTTCTCCAGATCCCCTTTAAATGACTGTCAAAGAGGCAAATATCAAATTGCATGAGGTCAAGCCAGTTTGGATTTTATTCTCTCTCTCTCTCTCTCTCTTTTTCTCTCTCTCTCTCTCTCTCTCTCTTCTCTCTCTCTCTCTCTCTCTCTCTCTCTCTCTCTCTCTCTCTCTGCTCCACCGCTCCCCTCCCTCTCTCTCTCTAGCAGCCTCGGTGCCGGCCTGGCACCAGTAACGCGTTACAGTATCCTAATGTGGTTACAATGGACACTCTCCATACCTCAGTCTAGTGGGTCCAATTATGATCTCAGTTATTATTATTATAAAAACAAAGAATCAAGCAAATATTAGCACACATCTATTTGGAAGCCATATTTAAAGGGGGGCATTTAGGACCAATATTGACTGATGATATTTTGGTGACCTGCATCTAATCATTTATCACATTGACCAAATAATATGAATATATTCGCGGTCATCAGTCGGTGCCTCACTTATTCTCCAGAAATATAGTCGATGCAGATTTGGCAGAATTTGTGGCAAAAATAATATTAGATGCAGGGACTTTATTATAGCCTACCTTAGCATTCAGTGAATTTACATCCATGTTTGAGACTGACATAAATATATCTGAGGTAAATTCATAGTCAAAATCATAGTAAGTAGCATCAAAATGATGTAAGCTATATGAACATAGGAGAATAAAGTAAGTAATAAAGTATTGATTTTTGCTCATATTGGTGCTGTTTTTTATTACATCACTGGTGGTTACACATTATAGTAAAGTCATTGTGTAACTAATAGACCCTATTGCAATTGCAGTAATTGCAGTAGTACAGTTACAGTAAAAGGTGTTTACTTTCGTCATCATATGAATATCAGATTGAAAGTATTCCTACAGGTACTACATTGAGCAAAATAATGACAAGAAACAGGAGAACAAGGCTGTTTGGTTTCCCTGATCATGCACAAGAGAAACTGAGGTATCCTGATTTTTGAAGGTAGGAGAGGATGATTTCGCAATTCTGGGGGTGTGATGGAAAGGTAACGAATGGTGCAACGGAAGAGAATAATAGTATGCCCTAAAATAAAACCATTACTTCTGAAATGAGTCAAGAGCATTATTATTCTTATTTATAGGCTATCAAACACAACACTCCAGAGACCATGTGGGAATATAGCAAGTCAGACCAAGAGAGGAGAATTTGCCACTTCCCACTTGACAACATGAGCTATTACTACATGCATGGTGACTGGTGAGTCAGTAATGCCACTGATACACTATGACTGGGCTAGATCCCAAACATTTTGGAATAAAGAGCTATAGGCTATATAATATGTTATATGATCTGTTTTTATATGAACGTACCATTTGTTAAATAGGATATTGGAGCAGCCATGGCTATAGCTGCTATTATGCACCTATAAAGACTAAACCGGATCGATTTTATGCATAATACACTCCTAAAGGGGATGAGCTAGTTTGGGACAACACACATTTGTGTTACTTTTGAACATAGCACAATATAGGGAAAAAATCATTATGTTCTCAGAAAAAATATTAATTTACACTTTTTCATTAAGAGACCATATCCTCATATAACAAGTAATGCTACTTCCTATGATGTATACTATACTATTTCTATCCTAAAGATTTATGCCAGCCTGAAAAGGTGGGTAAACTCTATTCCATGAATATAAATGTGTGAAAGCTGAGTTTTAGGGGTTTACCCTCCACTATACATCCTTGCCTGTCCCAAACCAGATACACGGTTGTGTTGGAAATGACACATCCTTTTTAACAGTGTAGCCTTATCTGCACGAGGCCTATGCATTGTCATTAATCTTCACCAGGCTAATTAAATTAATCCATCGCCTCCTGGCATTGGAATATAACGACCAGCACTAAATCCGCTCCAGGATAACAGATTTGTTTTTAAAACGAAAGAGTTACCCTCTTTAATAGCTTGCAAAAGCACCCGGCCTAATTCATTATCGGTTTTTTAAAAGGACTATTCTAGTAAAATGGTCGTTTGCACCTTTTGGGTTTCAGAGTATCATTTTTGTAATATGGTAAAAAAAAAAAAAAACGGAGGGAGGTTTGTGAGTTGTGGTTTTGATTGACAGTCCGTCCGCGAGATCATGTTTAATCCCTGCCTCTCTCGAGCCTGTTCAGAACTCATTTCTCCACCGCGAGATGGGGGACTCAGATGGTTGCCGGGGCAACGGCGATAGCGCTAAGCCATTTCCATTTTCTGCGAAGGGGGGAGAAACATTTGCAACAGAGGTCGCCGCAAAGTCATCCACAAACACAGCGCTGGGACTCGTTACTCTCATAAGGGAAAGTATTACTCGTTACTCGTATCAAAAGTAATGTGATTCATTGATTTTTTTTTTTTTTACTCCCTGGGAGCAGTAATTCGTTACACTATTCGTTACATTATCTTTCCGTTACACACTTGGCATCCTCGCTTACCATTAAACATCGCGATAATTCAGTTACCTCCCCTGCAAATGAGCAAGTGAGCTAAATAGCTTGGAAGTCACTTTTCTAGACATCCCTTCACTCGATCAAATCAAACTAGTGTGAATATTTACACCCGGAGAAACTCAACTTTTCTGCCATTTCTAACGACTAATTGTAAGAAAACTAATCGGGATGTGGTTTTTGGATAATTCAGCTTCAGTATGACAGCCTACTTGGAGGGGGCGCTAACAGAGGTAACGATTCTCCCTCTTCAGAGCAAAAGCATCAGTTCACTCAAACCCTAAGGTATGGCAAAGTCCCTGCATCTAAGACAGCTTATAGCCTAGACTAAATTTCTGTGGACTAGTGGAGCAATGACAAAAACTTATTTAGTCAATGTGATACATTTTTAGACATTTTTAGACCAAACTATCATCTTAGAGGGAACATTGGTCCTGAATGCTGTGTGATTTTTTTAAAAAGGTACGGCTTCCAAATAAATTCCTGGCAATTTTTACTTGATTTCTGCTCTCCATTACAATGATAAAAACTAACAGATCAAATGCGGACGCACTTAGGCTAAAGCATGGCAACTGCCACACCTTGCCATGCTCAATTGCCGCCTGTGACTTTCTTCCATCTCTCCCCCCACCTCTTTCCCTTTCTGTCTCTCTCTTCAGAGAGAACGGTGCACAGCATCAGCATCCGGTGACGTCCCCGAGAAGGGGAAGATGAACCGGCCTTTCTGATCAAAGCAGCGTCTATAAAGCTCAAGGCTGGCCTTCCTAGGCAGGTAGGTTGCCTTTATTCTGAGAGCTGCCCCCCTCCGCCCCACCCCAACCGCCCCACACACACACCCACACACACACACACACACACTCCTTCTTCCCCTAATAGAGCTGGAGAGAAATGCCTTCACTTTCAATCAGGGCACACCAACCTGACATCTTTCTTTTTGGCATTTTAAATCGACTGTCTGTTTCACCTCCATGTGGAAAAACACACCCTGCACCCCGAGGTGCCGCTTATATAGAGCAGAATCCCGGGTGCACGTTCAGGGTGTCATGCGGCAAGCATAAGGCATGCTGGCAGGGTGTTAATGCACCGCTTGTTAGTTTTAATTAAGTAGCCTATAGCCTAGTGATCGATGAGATCAAGGGCAGTATTCAAATAGAAAGCACACCAGCAAACTTCAGGCATATAATTCCCTCTGCTCCTCTTCCATCTCCTCACCTGCTCATTAATTCAGCCATCTTTCCCTCTCGGTCGACACGGTACCATACCTGTCAGAACATAGCCCACTCCTCAGTCCTGGTCTAATACTATCTCCACAGCCCACCGATAGGTCTATACTCTACTGCAGTGAATACCCATGGGCTTCCTCTGAGTTTATTTGGTCTGTGTCTATAAGATAAAGAATAAAGTTAGGCGAAGGACAACAATCTGGTGGAGTGTGATCAGGAGGAATAATGATAATAAGGCTAATAAGGTATCTCTCTCCAGCACATTGTTGAAGGAAGTTTGCATGTCGCCTATGAGGCTGCTTAAATTAAGCCACATCCGGCGGATTGAATATGCAAACATATTTGACAACGAATGCTGTAATTGCAGATGATGCTTTAGGCCTGTATTTTAAAAAAAAAACCTGAAATAAATGCTTTCAAAGTATTCAAACTGCCCCCCTTTCACATCACATTCTGCTTTTGAAAGGCTGATGTCTAAAAAGAATTGATAAAGGAGAGGGAGAGCCACAGGAGGAGAGATAGAGGAGTTGCTCACAGGCGAAATACAGTCTGATGCAGTCAACATATCTGATGAAAGGTCACAGTGTTTCAAGAGTGTAGCCTAAATTAAAGATCATTCAAGGAAAATAGGCCTCTGCAGTTGGAACTTTTATAAGAACTTTTACTTTTTTAAGAGAAGGCGGTCCCTGATCAACACCAGGATTTGAATAGGCTCCAGTTTGTATCAGTGTGTCCTCTATGGCCTCACACACAAAAAATGTACACCTAAAAGATTAATTTGAATAGTATACAGTTATTTCATCATTATTTTCCAACAGAAGTGTGTTGTTTTCCAGAATGCAACAATGAATATATGTTGTGCTATGAGAAATAAAGTTGTCCAATTCACATTTTGAGCAAACTGCATTATAGGCAGTTAGGCATCATATCACAGTTAGCCCAAACAAAATATTAAGTTAAGATATATCAAGGCATTGACATAATATAATTTTGTAATACTTTAATTTAGCCATTAATACTCTGAAGGCATTATTTGATTATTTTTGAAATAGCTAAAAGTCTGCAAAAGACAATAGTTCATGATTAATCATAATGTTTTCCTTTCAATCCTTTGTAAGATTAACTATTAAATCATTTCTAGATGTTTACAAACTATCATAACATTTTGGACAATTTGAGCAATTCCAACAAATGAATTTGTAGATGTACAACAAAATTGTGGGGGAAAGAAACACATATTTGAGCAACTGCAAAACCCAGACTAGTTATTTTACAATGTTCCAAGGCATTTTGTTACCAGGTCTTCCAGTTATTAATATACTGTATGTCTTGCAAAGCAGAGATGTTCAGTGTGTTACCTTTTTTTCTTGCGGTCGAGTTTTTGTCCACAAAACTCCCAGAGGATTATTCATGATAAAAGGTATCGGCTAAACATGATAGTGATAGGGGGAAAATATGTTTTTTTTACATTTTTATTCACATCCATTTATATTTAGAATATTTTTCCATAACAGTATGCATGCCTCTCCAGATCCTAATCTAAAGCATAATAGGAGACCTTTCTGAAGCCAATTGGAAGGCATTACACATAGCAGGCAGAGCTTAATAAGATAATCAGGAGCCACTGAGATTACAGATAATCGGATAAATAATTCCAAAAGCACTTATAAAAGTTCCCGATGCAATTCTGAAGGAATATTTCCCTCCAAACTCCATGACTCAGTTCATAAATCAAAAATGGATGGTTAAATCTGTTAACATAAGCGTCCCTGTTTATATAGATGTACTTATTCTAATAGTTGGAATATTCAATTGAGCCAGAAGTGGGTCGGGGCAGACCAAAGACGGCCTTTGCTCATTAGACTCTATAATCTTATCGACTTCTCTTCCTTCAAAAACATATCTGTCGCATATTAATATCCAGGAAAACAGATAACGTTATTGTTAGATCGCACTGATCTCACAGTATTTGTTTCAACAAAAACAACAGGTGTAAGATGAAAACAGTATTAAGTTTGATGATGAAGAAAGGGTGTTATTTTTTGACTGAAGTGTACAATAGGGATTTGACTGAAGTGTTAACTTTTAACCTCAGTAAGGAGTCCTGTGGCATTCCTGTGGAGTTTTCCTCTTAATGACAAAGTCCTTCCTGATTACAACCCGGTTGGCTATAAAGCAGCGCATCAACTGTTCAGACAAAGAGAATTACATAAAAGGCCGATGAATGTCCCTCTGCCTCAAGGGGACATAAGGTAAGTGTGAACTGCATGTGAACTATTGTTCTAATTGCTTTGTTCCCTACATGTCAGATGTACATTAGCCCAACATACAGGCTTAACAGATTTGGCCCATGGACTCTTAACATCAACTACTGTGAGGGTAAGATGAGAGGCAAATGCTGCCATAATCGCCGTTTTCAGTACCTAGCTCATGTGGAAAGCATTCCTTATCACTTCTCCAGCGCACAATGGCAAAGTGCTACCGTCTGTCTGCATGGGCCAATGTCAGTCTTTGAGGAAACGCGAATAGATCCCAAAAATAAAAGGCCACAATTTTCCTTTGATTGGTCTTATCATATAGCAAAAATCTCAGACTGTTCAGGCCCGTCATTAGGCAAAGTCTCAGAGCAGAGTGGAGGGATATCAGAACCAAATGTATAAAAGGGCTATGAGGGCTATCGAGAGAGGAGGTGATGTCATGCGAGTATGGTACTGTATTCAGACAGTGAATGAGAGATGGGGCAATTTAGATATACTCAAATAGCCCCAACAACAATAAGGGAACAACCTCTGGCGAGCAAATCCGCAACAAAGGCAGGCCCGCTCTTTTTGTATTTAGGCCTGTCAACATCTCTCCTCAAGATTAGAAGGAGGGGTGAAGAAAGAGAGAGGGAGAGGGATGAAGAAGGAGAAAGAGAGACTCAATAACTAGAAGCCCCACAGGCATCTGCCACTCATCTGCCACTCAACTGATGCAGATCCAGTTTGATTTTTAACTCCTTAATACTTGATTGTATTATCTGGGGCATGATAAAAATAAGTCACTGTTTCTGCCTGGAGCAACAAAATGTCACTCAGAAGCCGGAGTGAAGATATGCTAAAAGGCTTTCTGTGCTTCTGGCGCAGACAAGGAGATACAGAGCAGATTATGCTTTATTAGCTGTTCATGGAGACTTAATTGTGAGATCAAAGTTAACAATGTTCCGTCAGCACGAGACAGAGCAGATTTCATTAGGGTGAGAAATATCAGTGCAATAATAGTGTCGTTTGCACACAGCGGGTTGAGAACTGAGGCTGAGCGTGTTTCTAATGTTTTGGACAAAATCGGAGGGGGAGATTCAGCCACGTGCGACCTTTTCTACTGCAAAATATATTCATAATATTGCTTCAATGACAGTTAACTTCAAAATGAATCTTGTCAGAAACATAATAGTTCACAGTAAAGAGAGGATTGGGTTTTAAAAATGTATAAACACCACCTCCAGGGAGTTAGAATGGCTATAGAACACCTTCAATACCATTAAACAGTTTTCTATTACGAAAGCTAACTGCATGCCATATATCCACACAAATATTAGGAAACATAAACAGACCAGTGATTTGTGTTTGTTAGTAGAGATATAATGTAGAGCATGTGTTTCAAGATTTTTTATTTCCCTCTAAGGTTTCGTGCCAGTCTCAGATCCACATGCCCTGCGCTTGCCAGTCAGATAGATAGATGTCCACTCCGCAGAAAGCGAGCGCTCGAATTACACAACGGATAGGATTTCTACCAGAGGAGTACGCCGAACAGACTTCCTCCACTCTGTTACCCACAAACCCCCCAAAGTCAGTCCACATATTACAACCCCAGCTACAAGGCCGACTTTAAAGAATGCCATCCGGGTCACAACACCGACGTTATGGGTGTCGTTCATGGTAGATCCCAGCTATAGCTTCTTCTTCTTCGAGCGAGTCCGGCCTTCTACACTCTACGCTGCATAACCCAAAAGTGACACGAACAGAACCGACTATTAAGATTACCGCAGTGGAAACAGTCGGCCGACTCCGTCATGTCCCAGCATCCCCTGTGTGGTTGCCAGGTAACTATGTGATTGACAGGTCAGGTACTAATCTGAGCCCTGTGCAGGAGGCGTGGCAGGCTGCCACCGTTGCCGCGGCGCTGACCCTTCATCACCCCCGCTGTAGCCGGTCGATCTCGGATGGCTCACTCTCATTTTTTATGCCTTATCTGAGTGACAGCGTCCTGTCTGACACACACACACACACACACACACGCACACTTTCTCACTCTTTTTTGTCCCCCCCCAGTCGCACACCATGCACATACACACATGCAAATACGTCCATATATACACACATAAACTCAGCCCACCGTTTCTGACAGCTCTCCGACTTACGCTGGCAGATAAGCCAGAGGTGAGGGGTGGGGGTGAGGGGGGTGCGGAGACGGGGGGTGGCCTCGGGAGTTGACCCCGTGACCCCGCGAAGCCGGAGGTCGGAGGGTGGGGTTAGCGGCGGGGCTCCCCAGGCCGGCCTCTCTCTGGAGGGCATCAATAGAGGTGTTGTTTTGAGGTGTGAAGAAGGGGAAGTCTGATACCCACTTACCTCATGTTCACCAAGGCAGGAATCTCCCCTCCCTCTCTCTCTCTCTCTCTTTCTCTCCCCCTCTCAATTCATCATCCGTCATAGGATCCGATTTAATGCCAATATTTAATACAAATTTGACCATTTCCATGCCCAAGAAATTCCAAAAAAGTATTAATTGTTTCCCCCAGAATGTTCTTGTCAGGGTGGAAATGCCTCTGAAACAGCATTTACACAATACAAATGTAATTCTCAGTGGGTTGGCAGCTCCTTAAGGCAGGGTGAATGGGAAACTCTGAGATACATTTGGCCTTTAAATGAATAATTCATTTACAAAAAACCCTTTTATGCCGCTGTGGTCAGGGAGGAACCTCCACCGCATCGGTAGCGGATGACACTGACGGCCCGATGTCCAATTATCGATAAAAGGCCAATATCGGCTCCACGTATCGATCTGACCCAAGTCATGTTGTCCCCAATGTGACTTCATTCCACCTGCATAGAAGCTGGAAGAGCCGATTGTGTTCTGCAGTGTGCGCATGCAACAAGTGTGTGAGAATGAGGCTGAATGAGGCAGCGGCACAATGAATAAGAAGCAAAGAGCGAAAGAAAGAGAGAAGGGGGGGAAGGAGGGAATAATAGCGTTGTGTCGCCCGGTGTTTTTTTTGGGGTGGAACAGGGGGGGTGGGGGGGCTTTTAGAAGGCGAGGAAACTGAGGGAATCAAACACTTCCTGGCTTTAAAGTGGAAACAGTGGAGACTTCCTCCCTCATATGCAGGTAGGAGAGGCACCATCAGGGAGGAACAAAGACACAAAGTCTAAACACGAGGCTTTACGCCGTCACCGTCTCTGTGTTGGAGAGAGCGAGGGGGACACAGAGAGAGCTTGTGTGTGTGTGTGCGCGTGTGTGTGTGTTCGGTGTGCGCGAGCTTCTCGGCCTCTCTAGGGGTGGTAAGGCACACCACAGTGGTGCGGTGGGGGGTGAGAGGCTCAGCGGTGATTCTGTGGAGCTCATTCCACAACCGGTCACAGGGTTAAGTGCCGGAGTCATACACACACACACGCACGCACACGGACACACACACACACGTAGACACACACATACCTAAAGGGTGCACACACATATAAACTGAACACTGGATCCATTGAGGAGAATGTACAGGGTAGACGCCACTTGAGGGGGGTCCATGACACACACACACACACACACACACACACTCTTGCACATATACATGGTCAATAGGAGCTCAAAGTAGAGTCTGACCACACAGGCTGCAGAAGCTTTATGACTAACATCCTTTAATTTTAATGTAATCCTGGGCTGGCTGAGCTATTGTACACAATGTACTGAGGCCGGTAGAACAGTATGCAGCTTGACACTGCCAGCTAGACTTGGTTGAGGCTAAGCTTTCACTATACAGTCTGATGATTGTTAATAGGTCTACAGGTAACTAGGGTGAGACCGATATGGGATCTTGAAGGCCGATACCGCGACAGACATTTTTTGATTGAAGCCGATTTTGTGCCAATATTCAATATCTTTAAATTGGACCATTTTCATGCAAAAAAAATCCAAAAAGGCCCACAAGTATTCAGTGTTTCCCGTCACAACTTTATTCTTGTCAGGGTGGGAAAGCCTCTGAAACAGCATTTAGACCATCATGGGACACTAAAACTCTCCACTGAAAGCCAGACTAATGAAATTCTGTTAGGTGGGTTAGCCGCTCCTTAAGGAATGATTTCTCCGGTCAGATATAATAATAAAAACATATTCACTAGCTGCGGTCAGGGAGGAACCTCCCGGACGACACCGACCGGACGATATTCAAATTCATGCAAATTCTGTCTCTGTGCTATAATATTCCGGCTCTGGGTTCAGTTGCACACAGGCTGTGGATGTGGCACAGTGCAGTGTGTAGGTAGGTGTATGGCTTCCATACTAGCTCCAGTGAAACGCTGTGGAAGCTAGTGTGGTAGCTTGGCTGGGCTGCGGAGCATCTGTCTTTGTGCCTTTGTGTCTGGGGTAAACCCCTGCTGCTGCCGCGCTTTTGTCTCCTCCTGATCGGCTCTAATGCTGCAGCACTAATTGTTTAACACAGAAACACGTCTTTTCTCCCTTTAATGTTTTTGTTTTTATTGTCGCCGATGCATTTATTACAAAACCTTTGTGGATTTTGAACACACGCCTCCCTCGCCTTCTCCCCTCCCTCCTTCATCCTCCTCCTCCTCCTCCTCCTCCCCTCCTCATCTTCCTCTCTCTCGCTCTCTCTCTCTCTCTCTCTCTCTCCAAAATGCCCGCCCCGAAAAAAAAAAAAAAAAAAGGAAAATGTGAACATCAGCAGAAAAAGGGATGTCTGGCAAGTTGCATCATTTTCAGAAACAAACAGTGTGAAACCGTGTTAGCCAGCCTATTAGCATATATACATAAAGAGCGTGCGTGCGTGCCCGTCTCCAAAATAAAAGGAAAACACAAAAAGAGGCGAACGTTACTCTCCGCTACCCGTGACGGAGGTTTCTCAAAGAGATAGCGCTCTGGGTAAACATGTGATCGCCACAGATCCAATCAGCTCAAACAAAGGGGATAAGCAATGGAGCTGGGTGAATTTTATCGTGTGTGTGTTTGTTATGAGTGCGCGCGTGTGTGTGTGTGTGTGTCTGTGTCTGCGTGTGCGCCATAATGTAGGTGTGTATGTGTAATATAATGTGCCGTGTTGTTCGTACCAAAAGTGTAGAATGGGAGAAAGAGAGAGCCAGGCACCACTGTTATCATTTGCATCATAATGGCAAACTGATATGAATAGTGCTGCGTTGATGCTAAGCTCCTCTCCAGCCTTTAATGTGCATGGAAATTGCTTACCTTCAAGAAATGTGTCCCCGTTTGTGTTTATGTGCGCGTATTGTTTCGCGGTTTCATCATACTTTTTTCAAAGTCACACCGAGGTATCGTAGGAGTGATTTAGATACCGCTGGTGCAGATATGGCTGGCTCCGGAAATATAGGTAACGCGAATGAAGCGCCAGAAATTTGGTGAATCAACTTTTCTTTTTTTTTTTGTTGCTGCGAAGTTTGACAGAAAAGCTGAGGAGAGGAAGACATGCCAAGTGAGCAAGAGAGAGAGAGAGAGAGAGAGAGAGACGCACAGACAGAGAGAGACTTTATATCCAAAAGCCATGGAAACATTAGAGGACACGTCCAAAGACACAGCCGGAGTCTTCTGCAATTGAATCACTGCTGAACCCCCCCCCCCACTCCCCCCATCCTCCCACAGTACCCACCTCTGCCTCCCCCCCCTCCATCACCTCCCCAGGAGGCTACAGAGGCCCTGTACATCCCCGATAAGACCTTCTCAGAGGGAGAGGAGGAGGGTGGGTGTGTGAGGGGGGGGGGGGGTATGGTTGGAGGAGGAAGAGGAGGGGGAGGAGGAGGAGGAGGGAGGGAGGGGGAGGGGAGGGGAGGGGGGGGGGGGTTGGCGGGGGGGGCGTCAGGGTCACCACAATGGCACGCTCCCGATAGCGCTATCAGCTTATGCTAATCGCCCTCCGCTAAGTGTTTCAGGAGGAGCGGGAAAAGCGGCGGGGGCGCTATCCTAAAACACGCGCCTCCTACTTAACCTGCGCCGTATCGCGATGAGCCCGGCTCATTCAAAAACCCGCCGCCGCCGCTCTGTAGTTAAGAGTGACGACAGTGACGAGGAGAGAGAGAGAGAGAGAGAGAGAGAGAGAGGCCCCAAATTGATTAATCGTGTCACAAATTGATGTTAAGCGCCGTCGTCGCAGATATGCCCCCCTCCTCCCCTCACCTTTTTTTTTTTTTTTTTTTTTTGACCAACTTGGCTTTTTGAGGGTATTGTTCTGCCAATAATGGCGAGGATGGGAGGGGTGTCAGAGCCGCTTTGGATGTCTTGCTGGATAGCGGTGAATACAGAACGAGTGTGTAATGTAATGTAAGGAGCCATTGTTACCTGGGCTTACTGTACATGACAGGTGGAAGATAAAGAAGTCTGCAGGCCGAGCTCCCCCCCCCCCCCCCCAACCTATATTTCAAGATGAAAAACTCGGCTGATAAACGCACCTCGGGAACCGAAGATTTAGATAAAAAAAAAAAAAAAAAAGTCCCAGTGGAAGTAGAATGGGAGACTTCAGTGTCTAAGTGAAGCATTTGCCTGCCGCCCCGAAGAGAAGGATGAGACCTTTCGCTGCTGCATTCATCGCACATCTCTCCATCAAACCTGTCTCTCCGCAAGTTTCCTTTCCCTCCGCCTTTCTCTTTCTCTGGCTCTGATTTATGTTAAACCCTCCCAACCCACGCTTCCCTGTTTCTTTCTCCCTTATTTCGCCAAAACTTCATCCCTCCGAAACTTCATAACTTCATCGCTCCATCTCCCGACTTCCAGCTTCCCACCCGACTCTTCGAAAATGAAGTTTGGCGTATCTCCTCCTCTCTCTCCTGTCCATCTGTGTTTTCTACCTCCTTCCCCTCAGTCTCTTCGCCCCGTCTCTTCTCCTGTTTAGATAGAGGAGCTTTGGGGGAACCCGGGGGACAGGAGGTGAGGTCCACAGATAGAGGACCCCATTGTGGTCCAACGGGAAATGCATTGTGGCTGGATTTGTCCAGTTTTATGTAAAAGCAATACTCTTTTCACCTGAACTAATACAAGCTGTGGCGTAAGCCCCTTACTGCCATGTGCTGCATTTTTCCCCTAATCTCTCTGGATTCAGCAGCGTCCCCACATACCTCAGGGCACTCACTGATAAAGCCTTAACTCTATACTACTCTCCCTCTCTCTCGCTCTCCTCTTTCTCTCTCTCTCTCGCTCCCCCACTCGCGTTGGCAGTCGCTCGCTCGCCCCGGCTTTTTTTTCTCCCTCCTGCCCCCTTCTCTTTTCTCTTTCCCAGGACACCGATGAAGCAGCCTAGCAAAAAATTAAAGTGATCAAGAGATTTAGAGGCACGAGGAGAAGAAAATCACTTTGTGAATTCCATCTCGGAGAGGAGAGGAGATGAGAAATGTTGAGGGAAGAGAAGAAAAATGAGGAGGGAGTGCGGGAGAGGAGGGAGAGGAGAGGGGGGGGGGGGGGGGATTTCTGAACTTGGCAGAGTAAATCAACTTCGGCATCGTCTGCCATTGTGGGCCGCACTGAAACCAGGTTCTGCTCTAGGTGACTGCATTATGTTCATGCTCAGACCAAATACACACCCACACACCATTATCCCATATCTGATTCCCATTGACAAGTTTCTTCTCAGTCCTTCCCTGTAAATAAAAAGAAAGATTACTCTCCCATTCATTACTGTACCAAGTAATCTATCGCAGCATGCAACAGTTGTGAAAACTAACTGTAGGTTTGGGGGACAATTGCTCATATATTTAAGTTGCATTCAGCAGTTACCATGAAGAGTGGGGAGGAGAAACTCAAACGATTGTGAACACAGAAGGGACCGACGGCGTAATCTCACATTTAAGCCACTGTAACATCTCTGAGACTTTGCCGTTTTTTTTTTTCTCGATCGATTCTGAAGTTGCGCTGAGGTGTTTCCATCAGACGCGTTTAGCTATGCACAGGTAGGAAGGCGCCTTCTCCCGTCAGCCATGATTTGTCAAAGCAATTTGAGTTTCGGCGGAAGCTCAGTCCTCCTCTTTAGCAACCGAAAGCACACAGCGCTGACAGAATCTTTATTTAAATGAAGATCCTGTCAAGAGAGATTAACTGTTCACGAACCCACACAGGAATATCCTTGCCAAAAACTACAAATATTATACCGGCGAACAGCGCTTTAATATTACTTTATGTCTTCAGAGGTCTTCCTCCCCTTCCTGCTCTTATTGCATGACTTTTAAAAATGTTACTTTCTCTTATTTCTCTTCGTTCTATCTCCTCTTCATCTACCTCAGGCCTGTAGGCTGTCTTTGCCATTGCTTGTTACCCGAGTCCTTCATCTGGAACTGTTCTGTCAGGGAGGGCAGGAGTTGGACTCGGTTGCTATTTAGGGACGCACGGGCGGCGCAACCGTGAATTTCTCCCCTCTAAAGTTAAGCAAAGAATGCGATATCTTCCTCTCCTTCACCTTGTCCTTGCTCGAGTCCTTCTCTTCTTCATCGCTCCGCTCTATTTTATCTCGTCCTTGTGCTCGTCCTCTACCCTCATGTCCCTTCTTCTAGTAAAGACTCAAGTGTCCTTTGAAGCCGTTTTTTTCCTCTGTTTCTTTCTTTGCTATTTCAGGTTGAATTGGAGACGGATGCACAACACACACACATACGCAAAGTTCTCCTGAGCAGGTGTAGAACAGCTACATGTTGTTTGAAGGTGCTTTTATTGTCACATCAATTGAGATACCTTGGTATAATTACCGTAAACAAGTGAGACCATGGTCAAGACGATTGGTAGCTTCTATCTCACACCAGTGATATTGCTAGTGCTAGTGTTTCTCAAAATGAAGACTACACTTCCCATAAACCCCGTTTATGGGAAACCACAGCCTTTCACGCTTTCCATTATCTGCCAGCACCAGAATCTTTGAAGGCTTCAGCTGTGTTTATGCTGGAAGAACAGTGCATTCTTCCTGTTTTGTGCCGTAAAGCAATATTCTTTTGTGCCGTAAAGCAGCAGGTTTCCCACCAAATCTGACCTAGTGGCACACAAGGTTAAATGCAGAGTAGAGGCCGGTAGTCGCTGATAGTCTTCTTGGGCTTGTTTATTTACGGTAATTATACTAATGTCTCAAAATGAATGTGGCAATAATGTATTGATGTTAATAAAAAGAAGAAAAGATTTGTGTGTCTGAGAAATGAGGGGCTGAGGGTGGGAGGCTGTGATGGTGGGTGGGCGGTTGGGGTGGGGCGTGTGTGTGTGTGTGTGTGTGTGTGTTGTGTGTTGGACGAGAGGAAGCGCTGTTGTCCAGGTATCACAGAAAATTCCTAAACAAGGGGACCACCTTGGACAAGAAGATAGGCCCACAACGTTTCAGCGGCGGAGACTAATCTCCAACAGTTATCAACGTTTCCCCCGTTAATATCTCCTCCTCTAGTTTTCCCTCCGTTACCCCCCACCTCCCCACTCCCCCAACACACCCACCCACACACACACACACACCGCCCGACTCCTCTCCCACCTCGCCATTGTAAGCGCCGGCCGCCCTGGCAATGTGCTGCTGTGTGATACTGAGAGAGGGCAATTCAGCTCCTCATAAAGACCAGGCTATAATCTCCTCCCAACGACAGGTCCACCTACCCCACCCACACACTCTCACACACACACACACACACACACACACACCTCTACACACATATACACACAACTACACTGTGTCCTCTCCATGCTACACCTCCACACACACACACACACAGTGACGACTTAAAGCCGCACCCGGAATGACACGCACCATTATAAATAGTCTAATCTATATGGTAATAGTGTTGTATTCTACAAGCAGAGAATAGGGATAAGATAACATTGTGACTTCGGGGTTTGTACTGCCTTCTATGGTAATTGTTATCAAAGGTTATTTGGGATGACATCGGCGGCTCCTTGTGATTGGCTGGGCCCTGTTATTTATGATATGAATTATGATAACCATGATGTCTCTCTGCTCCTCTCCCTCTCTGCTGCCTCGCCGGCCGCCAGATACAATAAATTGCTATCGTTAATCACGGCGCTTTGTTCCGCCATGATTACCCCTCCGCCGCAATAAGAGTTTTATTTAAGGAAGAATATGGATTTGTCATCCTTCTCACGGCAAAATGAAACTGACAATATTTTATGTCCTGACATTTAATTTGTAAAAGCGGACGCAGGCAACATTTGCATTTTATGACACACTCTCCCTCTCCCTCCCTCTCCCTCTCTCTCCCGCTCTTTCCCTTTCTCCCTCTCCATCCCCTGATCTGTCTCTCCCTTTCCTCCTCCACTCTCCTCCTCGATGTCTTCCTCTCTTTTTATACATAGAGTGGAGGTGACATTTGTGGATCAGGTTGGGCTAGAACATGAGGAGAGGAAAGGCGAGGCGATGAATGCTTTTGAATGTCGGCCAGAGTTTACGCGTTTTATTCGCCGTGGTGTTATTTCGCTCCAGCACACGCTCTATAGCCAACAAAATGAACTAAAAATAGTTTTGTTGGCAAATCAATGTTGTGTGTTGTTCATTTACATAACACTGCACTGAAAATGTTGCCATTATCTCAGCAATATCAATACAATTTTGAACATAACAGACATACCCTGAACTGTTTGTTAATTTGTGTGTACACTGTTCAGTCAAAGACATTGCCTGATGTGGAAGATGATGGAAACCTTGCAGAGACAGGTAGAGACAGAAAAGGGTCAAAGGTCATCCCAGTTGAAAGCACGCAAACTGGGATTCTCCCAGTTGTACAAAGTCTCAGCAGTAACGCATGAGTTCTGAATAAACTGATCCACTGCTGTTTAGTGCTGCGCTGCCATCGGAATCCACATTCAAACTGCATGCAACAAATCCCATGCATTCACACCCATATGCATGCACGCAAACACTCACACACACACACACACACACACACTGTGAGGGCTCTCTGGGAGATAACCGTTGTGAAGTCGAGCTATTTCCTTTTCCTGTTTGTGTGGTGCCAGGCGAGCCACCCTGCTGCCACCGAGGAATGTTGATAATGCTGGCCCTGGGCCCTACCGCACACACACACACACACACACACACACACACACACACACACACACACACACACACACACACACACCAACACAGACACTAACAGACTACGCCCCTGTTATTCCACCACCGGCGAAAACTTAATACATGTAAACATGACGGGGAATAAACTCCTTGAAAAACAAAAAAGCCTCCGGAGAAGACGAGACTTTGGATGACTTTGACCCTGTTGCCTTAGTTGACTTGAACACACACACACACACACACACACACAAGCCCACGCAGACACACAGTCGATGGCGTCTCTCTCCCTCTCTCTCTCTCTCTCTCTCTCTCTCTCAGCTCCACCTTCCTCTCACTTTCCTGACCTTCCAGTCCAGGGGGGATGGAAAGAGAGAGGGAGCCCACTGGAACCTAGGGCTGAGTTATGCAGGAGTGAGCTTTGAATAATTGTCCCGCAATATGAGTGTCTCTGATTAATTGCCTGAGATAAGGTCTGCTTTCCTCCCCCCCCCCACCTCCTCCCATCCGACCCCCCCCTCCAGCTCCCAGGCCTGCCTGCCTGAGCTCCCATAATCAGCCTGGGCTACTGAGAGAGAGAGAGAGAGAGAGAGAGAGTGAGAGAAACTATTTAACTGACCCTGTCATCTCGGAGCATGATGATGGCTGTCCTAATTACTCAACAATAACAAAGGCCCTCATTTAGCTCTGACGGCTGCCTGCAATCAGCAGTTCTATGAATAACTTAACAAATAGGAATGAGAGGGGGAAAAAAAAAAACGTATTTACAGGCACATTAATTCAAGGCCAAAAGACAATACGTGTCACCTCCAGCTAACTCGGGATTCAGGTGACAATCAGTAGGTGTGTGTGAGCTTGCGTGTGTGTGTGAGCTAGTGCTTGTGCGCGTGTGCATATGTAGGCTTGCATGCGTGTGTGTGTGTGTATTAGAGTTCGACCATAATGGGTTCATGAAGGCCGACACCGGTGCCGATACCGATACTGATACTGGTACGATACCGATATTTTTGTATTGAATTGGCCGATTGCTTAAATTTTGTGTCACAATTCAATATCTTTAAATTTGACCATTTTAATGCCAAAAAAATCCCAAAATGACATGTATTCAGTGTTTTCTGAAGAAAATGTGTTATTTACAAGGTGGAAAAGCCTCTTGGACAGACTGTGTTTACACTATAAGGCACTGAAACCCAGGATAGTAATAATAATAATGATAATAAAATATATTCATGCATATTTGTGTGGATTCCAGTCAAAATGTTACATTATAATCAGTTCAGGTTAAGGTCTTCCCATAGACAACTAGTGTAATATTGATCAATTCTACAGTAAATATGTAATTAATCAAACTGCATCATATCCATCATATCAGAAGTGGATAAAACTGACTGGACCAGATGGGCCAAAATCGGCCCCATATATGGGTCTAAGCTTAGTGTGTATGCCTATTTGTGTGTTTGCATGTTTCAGAAGCCAAGGAAGCCAGCCTTTCCCCAAAGTATCACCCTCTGTAACCCCTGGAAAGCGCTAGATAGCAACTGGACTTTGTTGAACGGGCTATTTACATATCAAACACCCCGCTCACACACCCTCCCGCCTGTTGTCTCGCTCCGCATGGAAGACACAGACAGAAAAGAAGGAAAAAATAAATAAACTAAACAAGGAAGCGAAAAGAAGAGTTATAATGGAGGTGGGCAAACTGTGCGGAGCTCCGTTTACTGATAAACACACCGGGCCTTTATAGTGTTACAATAAAACAGCAGAACCTGGACACACAAGCGCACACACACACACACACACACACACACAGAGAGAGAGAGTAGTGAAAACAAACTTGTGTAAAGTTAGACTAGAATTTCAGAGGGTTCGGGGAGGAAAGCGAGGGGAGAAAGATAGAGAGAATGGAGGAGAAGGAGTGGGAGAGCGCGAGAGGGGGGAAAAAACAGAGAGGGAAAGATAGATGGGGAGGGGAAGCGAAAGCCGAGCGTACACTTGACACTCGGCTAATGGTAAATCCTCAGCTTTATACTGTAATTTACTGCCGAGCCTTCGGGCCAAACTGCCTTTGAAGTGCTCCGAAATGTCAAATCAATTATTACTTAAATGAAAAAAGAATTCAATTTACGCGTTTCATGATAATCGGTAACATTTCATGATAGAAAAAAAAAAAAGAAAAAAAAAAAGCAAAGCAATTTGAGACGATTTGCGCCCCGGCTCCCTTTTTTTGTGCAATCCTTTTTATTCATTCTACTCAGATATGCTGATTGGAATATAAAGTTGTTGATGATTGCGTCTTTTCTTCTTCTGCTCCTTTCTTGTGTCGCCCGCCGTCATCATGATCGCGGAGTAAGGGAAATCAATTTGGCAGTATAATACTCTTCATCAATTGGAACTGGGCGATAATGATGTTCTACACCTGTGTGTGTGTGTGTGTGTGTGTGTGTGTGTGTGCACACGTGTGCTTAGTGAGCGGTGTTAGCAGAAGTAGCGTGGAACAATGCACCTTCTTCATGATTCATTACGTCCTAATGTCGCCGCGTGAATAAAGACGGCGCGGGGCCCTCGGAATTACACCCCCTTCACACTAATGGCTCTGAAAATAGGCCCGGGCCCGCCTGCGCACACCCTCCTCCTCCTCCTCCTCACACCCTCCTCCTCCTCACACGCCTCTTTGTTCACGGACAGGTACGGCAGACGAGCCGCGAAGTGTGCGGCTTTTCTCAAACGACACGCCGCCGATGATAATATATGTTGTACGTCTGTGTTAGGGTCGTGTCGTGACGAGCGGCGGCGTTCCCCCCCCCCCCGACCGTAAACGAGAGCGTTGATCTCTCTGCCGTCAGGTTTGACTTACAGATTAGGCCGAATACGAATACGCCTAAGTGGACTCGACTCGTCGTCCTACATCAGT
Organism: Centroberyx affinis; assembly: GCF_046629955.1. Taxonomy (NCBI): domain Eukaryota; kingdom Metazoa; phylum Chordata; class Actinopteri; order Beryciformes; family Berycidae; genus Centroberyx; species Centroberyx affinis. The sequence goes on along the minus strand of NW_027283501.1, from coordinate 27,900 downwards.
GCTCCAACTCTGATCACCGTGATAGACCCGGGCTTTATTACTTTGGTAAAAAAGCGTCTGATCTCTGTTCTGGTATCCTTTGACAAAGCATGTGATGGAGTGAGTGGCGAGGAGTGGAGTTTGACTGACTGTTTTGAAGGTTTTGGTTTTTGAAGGCCGATAGTGGTGTTGACATTGCTGCGAATAGTATTTTTAAATATCGATATATCATTGTTAAATCAATTGTGATACCGTGGTATAATTACTGTAAACAAATGAGACCATGGTGGAGACGATTGGTAGCTTCTATCTCACACCAGTGGTATTGTTAGTGCTAGCGTTTCTCAAAAATGAAGACCACATTTCCCATAAACCCTGGTGATTCCTGCACCTCCACCCTCCCTGGCATCATCTTACTAAAAAGAATAAACATGTTGGAAGTGATTTGTCTCGGCCTTTCCCTCCTTCCACCATCTGCCGGTGCCAGAAGTCCTCTTCCTGTTTTGTGCCATAAAGCAATCCAGCGGATTTCCCGCCAAATCTGACTCAGTGGCACACCTAAACATAGTGTAGAGGCTGGTAAAGGCTGGAAATCTTCTCAGCGTTGCTCTCATTTGTTTACTGTAATTACACTAATGTCTCAACATTAATGTGGCAATGATTTATTGATGTAAAATGCTACACGTTGCATCTTTAAATTTGATTAAAAAGGATGTAAGTATTCATTGTTTCCCCCCTGAATTTTATACTTGGAATTGGATTTAGACCATCATATGACACTAAAACTCTCCATTCAAACTCATACTAATGAAATTCTTTCAGGTGGTTTATCAACTCCTTAAGGCAGGTGAGGCAGGTTTCACTGCAGGTTTTAGAGCCACAGAGGAACCTCCATCATATCGGAGGTAGGCGCCATCGACCGGCCGATATCAGATTTTTAATAAAAGGCCAATATCGGCCCCTATATATCCGTCCAGCCCTAGCGAGGCGTCGACCACCCTGGTCCACCCAGACAGTCTCACCGACTCCCGGTCTGAGTCAGCTGTAGACTGGATCTGTAGTCGGGGGGAACAAGAAGTTGGTAAGGAGGGAGGAAAGAGGAAAAAGGGCAGACAGACACACCGCCAAGCGCCCCCATCTCGCTCTCCTCCCTCCCTTTGTGTACCGTGTGGAATAACATACCTTTTATTCCCCCCACCGCCACCCCCGGTCCCTCCTCCCCTCGCTCTCTGTAAAGCGATCAGGGCCCCTGATAGTGATGGCGATTACAAAACCACAGGAGCAGCCTCCCCCCCCAAAACAAAGTGTTTTTCAGCTCCTGTTTTTTTCAGGGCCTGGCGCCACCCGGAGTACCGTAAACAATAAACATAGGCCAACACAGGGCCCTGCTGCGCTTTTTTAGACCTGATTCAGTTCGGGGCAGCTACACACACACACACACACACACACACACACACACACGTACACACACACACATCATCACAGGTACAGTGTGTCATTGTGAGTAATTGGCGGTGCATTCAGAGGCAGAGCGTGCAGGGTTGAGTGACAGGTATAAGGCCGCACACTTCCTGTGAACTTCTCATCAACCACGGGCGCTGTAACACACACACACACACACACACACACACACACACAAACACAGGCTGTCTCGACAAAGTTTTGCTTTCCCCATCTCTTATCTACTTCACCTGCCCCTTGTCCACACAGCCTGAGGTCTCGTATAGAGAGTTCACCCAAAATAAACACTTTTCCCGGCGTGTGTGTGTTTGTGTGTGTAGAGCCATAGGTGTGCTGTGCGGCCTTTTGTTAAAGCGAGTGTTAAAAAAAAAAAAAAAAGAAAAAAAAAAAAAGAAAAAGCGGCGCGGCCTCCCTATCTATACATCTGCTGTGGCCGGCTCGCAGCCCCGGCTTGCGTCGAAAGCGGTTCTGCTAAACGGTGGACTCATAGCAAATTGACTATTACTTCAAAGTGGCCTGTGATTATGTCCCTGAGTGATTAGGGGGGGGGGGGGTGGGGGGCTGTTAAGAGGGAGCCACTTCAGCATTGCCAGTGAACCCGTGAAGGAATGCCGGCGCGGTGCCGAGCGGCGAGGGGGAAAACGCCGGCGGAGACGACGACACGAATCCCACGGAGGCGAACGGCCCGAGCTCGAGCACACACACACACACACACACACACACACACACACACACACACACGTAAACACAATTCCAAGAAGCAATACAGAGAAAGAGTTAAATATGATGAAAACGCGAAGGAATTAAAAGCCGTACAGAGGGAAGCGGCGCGATGCGTGGACTCACACGTACACAGAGAACGCAGGGAGCACTGGGGGCGGCAAAATCATTAGCTAAGCACACCGGGGGAAAAGACCTCCAAACACTTCCATTACGTTCCAATTGTTGCCAGATTTTCCCAACTTTTTTCGGGACCAAACCGCGCTCGCTTGCCCTTTCTCCGCCCCCCCCCCCTCCTCCCTTCATCTCCACATCAAAAGGACAATGGAGACAAGCAGAAAGCAGAAGGAGGAGGGATGAAAGACGGGAGAGAGAGGGAGAGAGACACTCTGGCAGCGGAGAGACCCGGGGAGCGAGGGCCCCCCCCCCCCCGTACGCCCCCCCCCCCCCCCCGTTTTTTTTTTAATGGGAATAATAAGCTTCTATCTCAGGCAATTAAGTGTGCGTTCGATACTTATCTCGGAGCAGAGGTCCACTGTGCCATCTAAAGAAAATGTTTGCGTTTGAAAAACTCAGTCAAATAAACAAAGATAAGGGGGGGGGGGGGGGGACACGTATGCGCGCCGCCTATCGCATCCGACCTCGGCTTTGTTCTCGGAGGGATAAGTGACTCTGAGGCAGGTTCTCTGGAGCGGTTCGGGCCCGTTACCGCTGCCATGTGCTGCTGGTTTACATAGATGGGAACAGATAGAAACAGAACTGTAGGTGAACACAATGGGAATACCATCAAACAGAACAGCTCAAGACTTCATCACCATTGAATGTATTAGTGTTTGACTGATATATGTTTTTGAAGGCTGATACCAATAGTTTTAGACTAAAGTCGTCTATAGTGGGTGCCGATATTCAGTATCTTGAAATTTGACCATTTGCATGCCAAATAATTACAAGTATTCAGTGTTTCCTCCAGAGTTTTATTCCAGTCAGGATGGAAAAGCCTCTGATACAACATTTAGACCATCATGGGACACTAAAACTCTCCACTGCACTTATTCAGTGGTAGGGGGAACTCTGGGTATACACTAGAATTAATTTACAAAAACATAATTGAACAATTAAATGAATAATTCAAATGTGAAAAGACAGGTTTAATTCAGGTTTCTATGTAGTCAGGAACCTCCATCATATCAGTACACAGCATGACTGGATGATATCTGATATCTAACAAAAGGCCACTATCAGCCTGATATATCAGTCTAATCCTAAAATGTATACCATTACAACTTACAAACTCTATAATGCAGCCATGTAACTCCAAATCCTATAACGTGATTGCTATGGGAAGGCACTGTTGGGTACAAGAGGAATGGAACATGACTTGTAACAGCTAGATAATGGTTTCCTTTATCTGCTCAGACACCAGAAACAAACCGAGAGCGTTTTCGTTCCTGTCAATTCTTCTTGGCGTGTAAAATATATCTATCGGCATCGCATCGGCTCTATCAGCAGGTCACATCTAGAACCTTCTCTTCACCCAGGCCATGTGTCTGCTGTCACATGTTACCCAGCAACCAAACATCCTGAAATACAACATTTCTCACATTCACACATCTAGGAGCACACACTCGCCCATACACACACACACACATACCGGAATGCTGGCACACACACATCGCCGTTACGATAAGAATAACATTTTTGCAACAAAAATTTGTATCTATCTTAAAAATGGAAATATGTTACTTTTGAAATGAATTAAAATGTAAAATAAAACAAAACATTTACTAATTTATATTGTTGTGTAAAAATAACAAATTATTATTATTATTATAGCAGCCATTAGGGTTATATTGGCTTGTTAAAATCAGCCAGTCAGTGTCGTCCAACTCTGATATGATGGATATGATGCAGTTTGATTGATTAATTGATCAATATTACACTGGCTGTCTAACTGTCTATGGGAGGCCCTTAACCTGAAATGATTCTAATGTGACTAATCAGATTCCACACATGAATATGTTAGCATTATTAATTATTATTATTACCCTGAGTTTCAATGGAGAGTTTTAATGTCCCATGATGGTCTAAACTTTCCACCCAGACAAGAATACAATTCTGGGCAAAACACTGAATTTTTGTATCTTTTTAAAATCTTTTGGCATGAAAACAGACAAATTTTAACCATATTGAATATCAGTGCAACATATCAGCTATCGGCAGCTTCAATCCAAAAATATCGGTATCGGCCTTCAAAAACCTGTATTGATCGAACCCTTGTGACCATATATATTGATGGATGGTTGCAGTCTAATAAGCATACGTGCCTAAAACACTGCTTAGTGAAACAGCAGTCAGCCAACAAGATAGAAAAACTCAGCAAGTTGCCTTGGTAACCACTTGGGGTGCACCGTACACACACACACACACACACACACATACATTCAGTGTGATATATCTAATATGAAGCCTGATCTCAGATGCCACAGGCTCTGTGCTGGGAGGTGTAATGTGCCGTGGACCGGACCGGGCTTTGTATGTTTTCCTACTGGTCGGGACGCGGAGGCCAAACCAACACGCTGAGGCCCCCTCTGACGCTGAGAGCCCGCGCCGCCGCGGGGTCGCGACCCCTGCCGGAGTGTCTCGCGGGGTCACGGGGGTCGGGTCGTTCGGAGGGGAACGTTATCCGCAGCATCGGCGTTTATTTGTTTAATTTTCCGTCGAACCCCGGTGTCTGCCTCTGATCAAGATTACGGCGGATTAGAGCGGGAGAGAGCGGCCGGGGGGGGGAAAGCCGAGGAGAGAGAGCGAGGGAGAGAGAGAGAGCGCCTACTGCTTCAAATTAGGTTGGAAAAATAATCCGGCGTTACCTCGGCAAACACGGCACTTTAAACTTATTGTGGAAAGTCAAATAAGCTTTACAAACCGCAAAAACACTCTCAGGCCGCGCGGCTGAAGGGGACGGCGATTCACATGAAGGTCACTCCAAGTGTCATGAATAGTTTTCTCCTCTGAACCACGTCTCTGTTTTCCCTCTCTCACTCGATCTGCTGAGCCACTCCAACACACTGGGGGCTAAAGAAGGAAAAGAGCGTTTAATTCAGCCTCGGAAAACACTGCTGTGATCCTATATTATGCTCAAAATTAAAAAAAAAAGACTTGAAGACGTGAAGAAAGACATATAGTGATATATTTCACAAAATAAAATGCTCATATTCATCTTTTTTATGTCATTACACCTCGTAGATATATTATGCACTGAAAACGAATCATGTGAGTCATATATCATGAGTAGCATGCAGTGAACAGCAGGAAATTAGTAAAAACAGGAGGTCAAGGGTTTGGAGATTGTGACTGGATGCTTTCCAATATTATGGTGAGGGAATAAAAGTGAAAAATTGTTGCTTTTTAAAATAGATCTTTAAACTTTGATCTCTACAACGAGGGATTTTGCGGTTTATGAAACACAAAACTGCCTTGCCACTAATTTTATGATCAAGCCACACCAAATGCAATTCACAAAAAGGACAAATTTCATCTTTATTGAAATTGGAAAATTTTTGAGCTAGGTGATTTTTTTATTCAGAAATCTGCTGTTTAAAAGCCCAGTCTGTAATTACAGTATATACTTTCCTTCCCCCGCAGCTGGCTTTGTTGGCATAGTGATGTATTTGACTAAAAACATTTATTTTTTACTATTTTCTTAATTTACTGACTTTTATATCTACACTTCTCATACAAGAACTAGTTGATGTGAAAGCTGCATATGAGTTTTTGATGTAATTTTGAGGCTATGAAACATCGTTAACACTTTGTAATAGAGTACTTTTGCTTATAAGTTCTCAAAAAGTTTCTCTACTAGTCAAACTACAAAGACTTATCTGAAATATGAATGAATAAATGAGTTCTTTATTTTTCGTGTCACGCTGCATTAGTGGCCCATCCTACTCTGGATTCCATGACACGCAAAATTACTGTCTGTCCCCCGGAATACCGACCAGACAAATAAATACAGGATCGTATCTTTTCTCGCTGCGTGACTGATAAACGGCTTGTTTTGCTCCGCGAAACGTGTGGCGAGCCTGTCTGGAACGCTTCACTGTACGCGTACACCTTATAAAATTTTAACCTCGCGACTCGAGTTTTGTTTCGTAGCCACAACAACCGTTGTAGACTCAAAGTAATCATGTATTGCCTTTAAGCAGGGATGGCCGGCCAGAGAGGGACACCAGTGCCACTTTAATCAAACCAGAACTCCTCAACACACACACACACACACACACAGTACAAAGAGAACGAGGAGGAGAAATTCCTGGTGGCCTGAACCCTCATGTGGGACGAGAACAAAAAAAACTCCGAGTGACTTTTCACCCCCTTGATGCTGGAGGCAACGCAACAATACGCTTAATTTGCTGTGCGAGTACCTGTGTCCCTGTGAGGTGTGTGTACCTGTGTGTGTGCGTGCTTTGTCTGTGTGTGTGTGTGTGCGCGTGTGTGTGTGTGTGTGTGTGTGTGTGGACACAGGGAGAGCCCAAACACTGCGGCGCCAGCAGTCTGCCCTTCCCTTGAGAACGTAACGGCTGAGTGCCATCGGAAAGAGAGAGAGAGAGAGAGAGAGAGCGAGCAACAGAGAGAGAGACAGGCAGGAGGGGTGTGGGGGGAGGGGGGGGGGGGGGTTGCTTAATATCCGTGCCATGCGAGGCAGCAGGTAAAGGTTTTCAGTCGACGCCGGTGATGCCGCTTTGTCCTCTCCAGTCACCTGAAGCAGTTGACTGGAAGAGAGTTCGGTGTCACTGTGACTCAGCCTGAGTAACGCCTCACACTGCACTTAACTAGTTACTCACAGGCACATTAAAAACTACATTCATGCGAAAAAAAAAAGATCCTCAAACAACAGGGATTTCCTGTACTCCTCCTCTCTCCAAAACAAACTCAGGATCTGTGATTCGCTACAAGAGAACGTCCAGCACTTCAAAAAAAAAACGAATTCACCCTCCTCTGCCTCGCACCGCGTGATAATCCTGCTGTCCAATGCCAACGCAGGAATACTGTCTAAATTCTCCTTTTAATCTGTAGAGAAGGGGGGGGAGGGGGGGTGGATGTATGGGAGAATATGAAAATAGGGTGAACTCCAAAGCCCCCTGTGCTTACTCCATCAGAAATGCACTTCTGCTGCGCTCGGCACAATCCTAATGCCAAAACATTTACCCACAGTCCCCCCCCCGCCCCCCTTCTTCCCCCCTTTCCAAGTTCCAGTTCAATTCATTCATTTTAAATCAATCCAAACCCTCTCTCTCCTTTTTTTTTTTTTTTTTTTTTTTTTCATGTTTTAAAAACAAGAGAACCGTAACTGGCCAAGTTCAATCTCACCCCGAGAGTGTAGGGGAGGTGGGGGCGCGTTGAGCCGGGCCAAAAATCACTGAAACTCAATCTGGTTACGGGGCAGCGCTTTATTTTCACTGACTGATAACTGATTTCTTAAACACTGTTTCATACACTAACTAGTTAGACAAATAGAAAAAAATGCCGGGGAGTGAAAGGATATTTTCGCGCGATCGTGTACACTTTTTTTAATTTTTTTTACACTTTTGGATGACACGGCCTATACGGAGGGTCCCCGCGACGGACCGCTTCCCCCGGTTTTTGCCCAGAGCGGGTGCTTAAAGTTTCGAATCTAATCCGGCTCCGTCTGTATCAAGGCCATCACATCCGCCCCCCGTTTCCCAGAGCGACGCCTGTCAATATCATTCTCCTCGGCGCTTCCACTTTGACGCGAGAAGTCGAACCTCGCCGCTGCGTACGCGCAAAACCCCAAAAGAAAACAAAAGCCGCGCTGTTCAGACGGCTCTAATTCCCTTGACAGCGTTCCAGCCAGTCCCACTTAAGGTTATTATGGGCTATAAATACGCCGGTTACCGGGGCTAGAATGTCAACGCTGTTTGCCCTCGTTAAGACACATAATTACCTCATTTACATCTCGTTTCCTCCCCAAAATCGGAAGCCATTATGCGCCCCCGCACTCGGCTACCCCTCCTCTAAGAAAAACACTACCCCCCCCCCCCCCCCTCCCCCCCGCCGACGATTAGAGTCATCATCCAATCAGCTTCCGAGTCGCGTGTTTTTTTTGGAAAGGGGGGGGGGGGTGCTCCCAGGAGTCGGGACGGGGGGGGGGGGCGGGGGAGGTCAGGCCGGACCGGACCGGACAGAAACCCACAGGGAAAAGGCTCATGGGAGCTGGGATGCTCAGACAGGCAGCAGTAGACTTTCTCACTGGAGCCATTTTAATACGCTTTCCACCGATAGCCTGTGATCTGTATTAGGAGAAAGACACACATTTACTCCCTCAGTACTACACTGGTTGTCTATGGTAAAGCCCTGAACCTGAATTGATTCTAATGAGACATTTTCATCAGATTCCACATAAGTATACATGTTTTATCATTTATGGGTTTCAGTGGAGAGTTTTAGTGTCCCATGATGGTCTAAATGCTGTTTCAGAAGCTTTTCCACCCTGACAAGAACAAGATTCTGAGGGAAACACTCCTAATTTGGGGATTTTTTTTTGGCATGACAATGGCCAAATTTAAAGATATCGAGCATTGGCACAAAATATCATCTTCAAACCAAAAATATCGGGATTGGTATCGGCCTTCAGAAACCCAAACCGTGACCCTTGGCATACCTAAACACACACACGCATAAACACAAAAACACACTTAGGCAACCAGGTGATTTAAGGCACAATGTGTGTGTGTGTGTGTGTGTGTGACTGTGCCCCAGACTTCCCAGGGTGAGTGTGTGACCCAACGGTAACCTTTGTGGCTAATGGGAACAAAGTATGGGGAAGGGGGGGAGGGGACTTTCCTGCCCATGGAAATTGGCTTAAGGTCAACTGTGCACACTGCACACATACACACACACACACACACACACACACACATGCCTACAGTATTTAAGGACAGTACAGACAAAACAAAGCTATGTGAAGCATGCAGGGACGGATTTATGTGTCAGAGGGAAATATAATCTGTCGAAATGATCAGAGAGGCGTCATTCCTCACATGGTTGACAGGTTGCAGCCTCTGTCTAGCCACGTCAACAACAACAACAACAACCACAGCAACCACAACAGAAGAGACAGAAGCAGCCTCTCTCTTCCCTCTTATCCCTGCGACACAGCGATTTCCTCCTATTTCTTCTTTTCCCTCCTTTCTCTTCTCTTCTCCTTCGTTTTCCCTCCTACTACCCTTCTTTACCGGCTTACCGTTTACTTATACGGTGGGAGTCTAGCACATTGTGTGTGTGTGTGTGTGTGTGTGTGTGTGTGTGTGTGTGTGTGTGTGTGTGTGTGTTATAACAGTATTACAGCGGTGGTTGTGTATGAAAACAGCAGATAAGAGAGCAGGATGATGAAATGTGAAGCAACAACACATGACCCAGCTTAAAGATCACAGATAAAAACAAACACGCAATATACTGTACCTCCACGTGCACGTGTTCGCACGTGCACGCACACACACACACACATATACAGCCACAAAAACACATATATATATACAGACATGCAAAGTATACATACATTTGAACGGACAAATACACACTAAAAGTATGGTATGGAAGACATTGTTACATTTATAAATGTTACACACACACACAGAAAAGTAAATGTGCACCATATGTATTTGAGAGTTTGTGTGTGTACGTGTGTGTGTGTGTGTGTGTGTGTGTGTGTGTGTGTGTGTGTGTGTGTGTGTGTGGTCAGTAATGACACAGGGAGGCCAGTTCAGCATAGTAAATGAAAAAGACATGATAAGATCGGTGAGACGGGTCGAGTGTGAGTTGGGTTTATATGTGTGTGTGTGTGTGGGTGGAGGAGGTGGAGGAGAGGAGCATGGGAAGAGGGATGGAGGTACACACACACACACACACACACACACACACACACCTCATTTTCACCGTGCCAATAATGCAGAGCGGCCGAAAGCACTGCCACGAAATCCAGCGCGGAGGGCTTTCGTTACAGTAGAAGAAGAAAAAAAAAAAAGATGAGGTTGATATGCAAATCTACAGCGGAGCACACAAAAGTACCTTCAGACTAGGGTTACACTATACTATATAGCGGTTTGCTGATATATGGCGCTGATATTGGCCTTTTATTACACAACAGATATTGAATATCGCCACAAAACAGTTTCAATCCAAAAACAACTGTATCTGTATCGGTCTTCAAAAACACGTATTGGCAGAACCATATCCTCATAAAAAGATATGCGTGACATTCAATTCAGGACAAACTGTCATCCACACTCATACATGCATAAACACACAAAAAACACACGCAGAAAACATAGAATACTTTATTTTTTTTGCAAGGGAAATGTTCACATTTAAAGATGAATATCTGCACAAAATATCAGCTCTCTCTCTCATGCTCAACCCCCCCACCCCCCCATCCACCCACACACACACACACACACCCATTACCACCCCATTACTAACCCTTCAGTTGAAAAGAGTACAACCTTATAAGCACCACCGACCACAGATACGTATCAATTCCAGTTTTTGTTTCAGTTCTGTTCACTTTCAAGTATGATTCAAATGAATGATTGATCATAAATAGAGGTTTAATTGATCCTTCATTTCTCCTCTTTCCTCTGAGTCTCCTTTCCTTTGTCTTTTTTTCCACAGTCTTCCACTCACTCCATTGCAAAAAGTTGAACTCAAACTGGATCAGTGTGTGTGTGTGTGTGTGTGTGTGTGTGTGTGTGTGTGATATCAGTGCATTTATCAGAGCCGTGTTTCCCTCCTGCTTCCCTTTCGTCTCTCTCCTCTTGCCGTCTCTCCTGGAGAATTTTGAATCGTGTGTCAGTGTAGAGGAAAACACACACACACACACACACACACACACACACACACCAATCAGTGCCTTGTGTGTTCTCTATCTGATATAGACTTGATCAGGGTGGCATATAGAGGGTCTCCAATGACAGTGGTCTCCACACACTCAGACTCACACACACACACACACACACACTCAGCCCTTTTGGTCTGATAACAGCAGGTGGAGGGGGAGAGGGAAGTCGAGGGACAGATATGTTTTTTTCCGGATGGACAGGTATGGTTTTGGCCACGCTCCGCTACTCCGGGACACCTCAGTGATTGGCATGGAGACCGGGTCGCCTCCTCCACTGACAGATTATTCATATCGCCTAGTTAGGTTTCATGAAGCAATTATATGTCTTCACACTCCGCCAACTTCGGGAATGGCAGACTATAGCGACACACACGCTATACGGTCTCTGGCGGCCCGGGAACGCCTGTCACCGAGGAAGAGGAAGGTGGTGTGTCGCGGGGGCGGGGGCCTGGGGAAAGTCAGGTTCGAGCTCATGGGACTTCTATCTGTGTATTACATATAAATAAATCTTTGTTTTGCTATTATCGCCGATCACACACTAATATAACACAACAGTGATCCAGCCTCTATCCAGCACATGAAAGCTTTTCTATTTGCTGCTCTAAACACCCGATGTCTGGTAGCTCTTTCCTGGGAAAAAAATACTCCGGCGCACAGGAAGTGATGCGTTTTACGTTCCCGGTTTGATTTGAATGCATAGAAGAAGAAGCGGGTAGTCGGCGTGAGCAGCGACTGCCGCCCCCAAGAGACAAAGAGAAGAGAAACTGCATCGACAGAAACTCCAAGGGGGGAAAAGACGTCACAGTGGTGGACACGCTGTTTGATTGACAGCTGATCCGGGGCATGATTTGAAGAAACGGAGAACAACGGCGAAACGAAACCTCGAAATCGAGACCCGTTTCCAACCGCTGCCCTCTTAACCCCCCCCCTGTCAGACTGTCATAACTTGCCTCCTGGTGTGTCAGCGTTGGGGAGTGAGTGATTCAACAGAATTTGCCGCTGATTACTCAACCAGTACAGCAGAAAACCACATAATCACTGTAGCCTGACTGCCTCTGAAAACAGACGTGTACGCGGCGCTGAAAGACGCGGCTGCATTGACAGGGCGAGCACGTAGGCACGGCGCTCCCAGCAAGAAACAGATTTGATAAAAATAAACCTGGTCTGAAAGAGGCTACACACACACACACACACACACACACACACGCACACGCACGCACAAACCCAACTTGTTCTAAACACTTGACAACCTTTGCAATGACATCATGGGAAAACTGTCAGTGGGTTTTGTTTTTGGCAAATGACGCTAAACACCTACATATGGTTTAAGAGGTGGGCAGTCTTTCTTTCTCTCTCACTCTCTCTCTCTCTTCGTCTCACACACACACACACACACACACACACACACACACACACATAGGCACTAAACCGTGCGCAGCCCCGGTTCTCACACCGTCAGCTGTGACCCGGTTAGCTTCGGGCCGGTGTTTGAGCCTGGCCCTTGGTTGAGGTTGGCTGCTCAGACGGGGCATTAGTCCGCGCGCGCACGCACACACACACACACACACACACACACACACACACACACACACATACACACACACACTGGCCACTGCGGCTAATTGAATGGCCAGGGCAGGAGGTCCAGGTCTTTATGCTCGTGGAGAGGAGCCATGAATATCTCTGTTTCATTTGGACTTCACACAGTGGGGGTGGTGGGAATAGGTGTGTGTGTGTGCGTGGGAAAGAACAGCCACATGGCTCTGAATATTTACCTGCAGGAAAGCTCTGTGGAGAGTGTGTGTGTGTGTGTGTGTAAAAGCGTTTTTGTATTCAAGGAAACACGAGTTCGCCAATATACAGAGGTGATATTGATATATACTGTATATATTGATATATTTATTAGAAATCAGGTATCAGCCAGTCAGTGCCTCTGATATGATGGATATGATGCAGTTTGATTGATTACATATTTATTGTAGAATTGATCAATACTACGCTGGTTGTCTATGATTCCAATTAGACATTTTAATCACATGTAGGAATATGTTTTATAATTAGTAGTATTATTATTATTATTATTGTTAGCAGCAGTAGTAGTAGTGGTTGTATCCTGGGTTTCAATGGAGAGTTTTAGTGTCCCATGGTCTAAATGCTGTTTCAGAGGCTTTTCCATCCTGACAAGATTGAAACTCTGTCAGAAATATTGAATACTTGTAATTTGGAGGATTTTTTGGGGGGCATGAAAATGGTGAAATTTCAAAGATGTTGTATTTTGGCACAAAATATCAGCTATCGGCAGGTTTACCCCAAAGATATCGGTATCGGCCTAGAAAACCTCATATCAGTCCATGCGGGGTTTACCACATCGCTGTTGTCATGTGAAAACCATAACTCCAATTTTAGTGATTTTTCACAATGTAAAATGACATGGGTCTCTATGGGCTGAGAAAATTCTACCATCCCTGGCCTTATAAAAGCCTTTCAAACCCCATTGGATGAACTCAAAGATGCATTATGGATTATGCATTATATTAAAAGTTGACATTTTGGAGATACAAGGTTTTGACCCGGCTGCGACAATATCCAAGTGCAAGTGAAAAAAGTCTGATTTAATGGGTTTTCATTTCAGGCAATCTAAAAATATCTGTATAAATGCCATGAAAAATGGCAAAAAAAATTGGGATAACACACATCAGTTGAACCCTAGTATATATGCACATGAATACCTGCATGGGTTTTTAGAATGTGTCTAGTCTCATGCATGTGTGTGTGTGTGTGTGTGTGTTGTGTGTTATTTGCATACATGTGTGTGTCCGTACATGTGTGTCCCTGCATGTATTGCATGTGCCCATATCTACATATACTAATTTCTATATATTCCAAGTGGAAAGAAAAGGAAAGGAAAGGAAGGGAAAGGAAAGGAAAGGAAAGGAAAGGAAAGGAAAGGAAAGGAAAGGAAGGGAAAGGGGCGAGAGGAAAGGAAAGGATGAAAAGGACAGGAACGAGGGAGAAAATGGAGTCTTGGAGGAGGAAAATGAAACCTCGGAGCAGGAGTTAAGGGAGAGGTGAGAGGACGGCGGCAGATAGATGGAGTGTAAGGGGAGAGGGAGGAGGAAGGGAAAATTGAAATGGTGTGATGAGAGCGAGAGGAGATGGAGGGGAAAGGGAAGAGCCGGCCCGCATTTGATGCAATAATGTGTTTGCTGATGTTCAGCATTCGCACAAGTCAAGTCACGTCCTTTGGAATCAATGGATGAGTCACAGCATCACACACACACACACACACACACACATATCGGTCGGGGCTTTCATTAAATATCGGATATTGGCAAGAATTTCATAAGTCGTGGTTTCAGTGGAGAGTTTTAGTGTCCCATGATGGACAAAATGCTGTTTCAGAGGCTTTTCCACCCTGACAAGAAGAAAATTATATTAGATATTGAATATGTAGCACAAAATATTGGCTATATCAGCAGATACAATACAAAGATATCAGTATCAGCCTTCATAAATGCATACAAGTCAAACCCACACACTCACATACACACACACATACACACACACACCCTCTCCAGTGGAAACAATGCTGTTCTGTCCTGCAGCAGCTCATTTGGTTACGATGAGACATTTTTAAAAACAAAAACCAGCGAACAAATGGAGCTTTGAGTAAGTCTTGCATAAGTGACGATGAGTGCCCAGTGTCTATTTCCATATTCGCACACTCCACATGCAAACACACACACACACACACACCCACACACACACCAGAGACACGCTCACACACACGCAGACACAATAAATATCTTGTAGAGGGGTCAAAATGGAAACTTAGCTTCAATTACCGCTGAAGCACTTATGGGAAAACGCACTATACACACACACACACACACACAGGCACACACACACATAAACAAACACACACACACAAATAAGGGGGAAGTGAGCGTCATTAGAGCAGGACTCCATTGGAGCCAGGGGGAATAGTCCACATCAACACAGTCTGCACACTTCCTCACTCTGTTACCTAAAGTTAGACTGACGTATTCGCCAAAATTGGTCTTTTATTAAAAATCAAATATCAACCTGTCAGTGTCGTCCACCTCTGATATGATGGATGTGATTCAGTTTGATTGATTACATATTTAGAGAATTGATCAATATTACACTGGTTGTCTATTGGAAGCCTTTAACCTGAGCTGAGTCTATTTTGATTGCCTATGCATGAATATGTTTTATTGTTAGCATTATTTTAGCGTCTCATGCTCTGAATTCTGTTTCAGAGGCTTTTCCACAATGACAAGAATAGAATTATGAGGAAACACTGAATACATAATGTTTTTGGATTTTTTTGGCATGAAAACGGACAAACTTAGATATTGAATATCACAAAATATCAGCTTTCAGCAGCTTCGGTCCAAAACATATCGGTATCATATCAGCCTTCAAACACCCATATCAGTTGATCCCTACTATTACTATCTCATATCAGCTGTGTTTATTACTACGCAATGACCATGCAGCTGCCAAACCACAAACAAACAACCAAATCTGGACTATTGATGGTCTTATTCTCCACACACACACTTTCAGTTGGTAGCCTAGAGGTTCAAGAAGTGGCCTTGTGACCCAGATCCATAGGCAAAGTGAATGAGTAACACTCTCCCTTCACTCAGCAACTACTGTCGATGTGTCCTTGAGCAAGGCACTGAACCCCCCAGACTGCTCCATTGCAGCTGCTCAGTAGCCACCAGTAGAAGACTGTGGTTGAACTGGGCAGCTCCCAGTGTGAATGTGTGTAACTGTATAAATGTGATTGAAAACCACATGGAGCTCTCTCAATGTTCCCTGGATAAATGACTGTATTTAGTTTGTTAGTTTGACATCTCTTAAACATATATAATGTAAATGAGACAGGGGTGGGGAGGGTATATGGGGGGGGTGAGACAGCGGTTTGGGGTGTATTTGGGCGGGTGGGACAGGGGGGTGAGACAGGGGTGGGGAGGGGTAAGATGGGTCGTTTATAGCTGTTTCCTCTGGCTATATTCCCTCCCCTGGGTCTATTTTACATACTTTTCTCTCAGACACCATAAACAAACAAGAAGCATAATTAGTGCTGTGTATGTGTGTGTGTGTGTGTGTGTGTGTGTGTGCAGCTACAGTACATGCATGCAAGTGTGTGTGCGCCTGTGCACGTACACACTCAAAGTTAGCGTGCACGAGCCATCGAAACTGATTTACTTGCATTTGTAAAAACTAGCGAGCTAGGTGGACACGGACACACACACACACACACACACACACACACACACACACATGCACGCACACTAAACATAATTTCTCATAACATTCTAATATGGTTCATTTTCAGCTATCAAAACACACATGAAAAGAGTGTTAACGCTGTCAACAAGCGAGCATGGGATGTGGAACCGTCGTTTTCATTCTCAATATGTCAAGGTTGGGGTGTATTCCAGCAGAGAGAGAGAGAGGGAGAGAGAGGGAGGGAGGGAGAGAGAGAGAGAGAGAGAGAGAGAGAGAGAGAGAGAGGGTTAGAGGGGGGAAGGAGTGTCGTTCTCCATCCTCTGCTCTCCAGAGAATCCCATCATGAAACGGCGGAGCACAAAGAGCTCAGAGCCTTTCGACTGAAACCGAGGGACCTTTTATCCGAAGCCGGGGCATGGCTGGGGCAACAGCGCCACCCAGCAGGCCGGCACCGGTACTGCAGCTGACAGCTAACAGCCAGGCCTGACCTGCCTGTCTCTCTCCCCCCCCCCCCCCCCCCCCAAAAAAAAAAAAAAAAAACACACAAGGGGGGACATTTCTTTACTATTTCCCCGCATTAATTCAATGATCAAAATGAGCAAAAACAATTCAAGTCAAACCCGTGTGTGTGTGTGTGTGTGTGTGGGTTTAAGACGAACCCACCCCCCCCCACCACCACCACCCCATTCCATCCCACCCCACCACCACCACCACCACCACCGCATGAGAGAGGTAATCAAAGCCCCCCGACAAAAAGACAAAAAGAGTCTTCTGTGTGGGAATCTTAACGTTAATGGGCCACACCAACCCTCCCAGCACACACACACACACACACACACACACACACACACACACAAAATCAAACTAATTACAATTTGTCCTTTCCCTTTTGTCCTTTTCACACTGCCTCCTTTTTAATTCCCACCGAGAAGACATAAAAAAAGGGAGGGGGGGGGGGTGGAGGAGGGATAGGGTGGGGGGTGGGGGGTGGGGGGTGTATGGGTACTGAGGGATTTTTTTTTTTTTTTTTTCCAAAGTGGCACACACCAGTAAAATAACACGGCGGCGCGTCTGTATCGGCGTCGACTCTCCCTCATTTAAATAAGCGCCAACGCTGATTTTCTAACAAAAATACTGGTACTAGTGTAATAACAATGAAATAAGACCCTGTGAAAACTCGCAGCCCGCAGCAAGTATTTAAAATATCATTTAAAAAGGGCTGATCTGTAATTCAGAGCGGATATGGTATCAGACGGCGTGCTTGTCATTCCCGGCTATAATCTCCGCCACGCCGAGAGAAACACACTGTCTGCTGGCAGCAACGGAGAGAGAGAGAGGGAGGAAGAATGGGAAGGGATGGGGGGAGGGGGCGGGGGGGGTTGGATGTGTTGGGGGGGGGTGGCAGGATTTGACTACTTATTTTTCTTCTTCTCCTCTAGGTACAGTTGGTTTTCGTCTTGCTATCGGGCGGCGAGATCTGGGGCCTATTTTAAGGAACATCACGGATTGAGGAGAGAGAGAGAAGAAGTTTTCGGAAGGTAGAATTGGGGGGTGGGGGGTGGAGGGGGGGGCGGGGGGGGGGGAGAAGGAGAAGAACCGGAAAAAAAAGTTCAAGCTGTGAAACGATCAGATGGGAAGAGGAAGACGATGGAGAGATGAGCGGAGAAGACCGGAGCGGCGAGGAGACGGTGGCTTCTAGAGAGAGGGAGAGGAAGATGAAAGAGAGGGGAGTTGTGAATTGAGGGAGAGTCTCCTGGACACACACACACACACACACACACGTACACACACACACACACACGTTTGCAAAATACACACATTGGGTTTTGGTTAGTCGTGTGGTCTGGACAGGAAAGGGCTGGGGCCGACGCACTCAGCAGGACACGGACCTGGGTCAGCTCACCACACACACACACACACACACACACACACACACACACACACACACACACACACACACACACACACACACGCTGCCAGGCCATCCTTACCCACCTATCCTGTTGCAGTGGGGGGTCGGAACCAGCCTGAAACCAGCCACACACACACACACACGCATACACACACTCACGAGCGTATGTTCTTCAGAAGCATACACACACACACACTCAAGCAAACACACACACACACACTCATACACACTGGGCGGAAACTGGCTGTGACATGCTGTCCCGCGGCTCAGGCTGGGGGCTCTGAGGTTGGGCTGAGCCATCTATCATACAGCCAGAACACAGTAACCCAAGACATGAGTGGCGGGGATCACACACACACACACACACACACACACACACACACACACACACACACACACCAAAGAAGAAACATGTAAGTTTTCTGACAAATGAAACACACCAACACAGCTGACCAGACAACCTCAGTTAGAGCTCCAGTTAGATCAATATATGGAGCTGATATTGGCTTCTCTTCTTTTCTCTTCTTCTCTTTTATTAAAAATCTGATTTGTTCCGGTGGGTGTCGTCCACCTCTGATATGATGGATATGATGCAGTTTGATTGATTATTTTTTGTGATCTATTGTTTATTAAACTCAGAATAGGTAAGTTTGATTGATTATTGTAGAATTGATCAATACCGGTTGTCTATGGGAAGACCTTAACCTGAACTGATTCTATATGCATGAATATGTTGTATCATTATTGTTTCGATGAAGAGTTTTCCACCTTGCTGTTTCAGAGGTTTTTCCACCCTGACAAGAAGAAAAGTAGTACTTGGAATTGCTTGGATTTTTTGGGGCATGAAAATGGTCAAATTTAAATACGTGACATTTTCACATACATAAAATACTTAAATCCTGACACTGACTAATATAACACAACAGTGATCCAGCCTATATCCAGTACATGAAAGCTTTTCTATTTGCTGCTCTAAACACCCAATGTCTGGTAGCTCTTTCCTGGGAAAAAATCCTCTGGCGCACAGGAAGTGATGCGTTTTACGTTTCCAATTTGTTAGGAATAAATAGAAGAAGAACTGGGTAGTTGAGCAGCATGAGCAGTGGTATGGCTCTCTATGGCTGAACAGAGAAAGAAAAGAGAAACTCAAACTGCATCAACAGGAAAAAGACGTCACAGTACTTGACACACTGATTGAAAGGTGATCATTACCACTTTAAAAATACTGAATATTGCCTTAAAACACCAGATACTGGCTGGCAGCTTCAATCCAAAAACATCAGCATCTTTATCGGCCTTCAGAATCCCATATCAGTCTAACTAGTTCTTCACAGCCAGCCGGTCGACCATCAAGCCTTCAGCCTGAGTGAGCGTCCCACTTCATTTGTAAAACACCTCCTCTCTCTCTCTCTCTTCCTTGAATGATACCGAACGCTACTTCCCCCCGCTAAATCTCTTCCTCCCTCTCTCTCTCTCTCTCTCTCTCTCTTTCTCTCCACCGTTCACGGCCCTCGGAAACTTGAGCCGGGCCCCCCCCCCCCCCCCAGATTGATGGGACGGACGCCTCTCATTTGGGGCCCGCCGCGGAGAGAAAAAGTGGCCAGTTTAAGGGCCCGCTACTGTATTTTAAACACTCCACGAGTGTTAAAGAGACTGATGGGGCCCCTAGCTAAAACCCCATTGGGGGGAAAGAGAGAGAGAGGGGGGGGGGGGGGGGTTGGAGGAGGAGGGGGGGGTGTATAAATCTGCGTGGCGGCGGGAATCGATCGTTTCTCCCTCCTCCTCGCCGCTATCTCATCTGCAGGGGGCTGAGAGGAGGCAGGCCGGTTTAAACGATCCTGACCTTGTCCGACATAAATAGTCAGAAAAGTCCGCCGAGCAGATAGCTTTGTGTAGGGCTTGGGGAGGGGGGGGAGGGGGGGGGGGGGTGCATTGAGATAAGGGGGGGTGGGGGGGTGAGATAATGCCCTGGCATTACTACATCAGAGTCCGTGTCACTCTCTCTCTCACACACACACACACACATACGGACGTAGCCGTGGGAAACAGCCTCGGTCTTCCTTCCTTCCGTCCCGCCGTCCTTCCTTCCTTCCTTCCTTCCTTCCTTGCGGTATCTCTCCCTCTTTTTCTCTCTGATCACAGAAGAAGAAGAAGAAGAAGAAGAAGACGCGAGCGGATGAGGCGATACAGACGGGTAGACGGGGGTGAAGAAGAAGGAGAAGAAGAGGGAGAGAGAGGGAGATGGAGGAGGGGAAGAGGTGAAGAAGGCGTCGTCCCTCTTCTTCCGATTAAGGGGCGGATGGAGGGATGGAGGGGGAAGCGAGGGAGCGGAGGCGAAGGGAGGGAGGCGAAGGAGTCAATTGGCGCCGCCGCCGCCGCCCCAATTCCGCTCTCTGAAGAAGACGTGAATGTTTTAGAGTAAGAAAGGGAAGCTCTTTTATGCGGCGCCCCTCTTCTTCTGCCTCTTTTCTTTTGAGTGTAATGCCGCTGTACCTGACAGTAGCGCTGCCCCGGGTAAAGGCAGAAATCTCTGCCTCCATTGTCACCTGTTCCTCTAATCATTTTCCGCCCGTCATGCCACAATGGAGGAGGGCGATAACGATAACGAGGTGAAGCTAATACAGAGCGGCGGCGGGGGCCCCTGAACACAATGTTCGGATGTCTTCACTCGTTCACACACACACACACACACACCTTCATATGCTCCTTAATGCAGAAACGCACGCGCTCGCTCACTTGCGCACACACACACACGCCGGCTTCTCTTTTTTCCTTACAGTCACTCACACACACACACACACACACACACAAAGATGTTACAGCCATTTCATTATATGCCGCCGACTGTCAAATCACCCTTGCGTTGCACAGTTACACACCTTTACAGTTTCACCGTAAGTCGTGATAATAGGAGAATAACAGCGGGTGCCGTGTTATTTCTCTGCTTCATTGAAAGTAGCGGCTTTTCAGGAGTCTAGTGGTTGTGATTAGAAAGTCGCCGGTTCAAATCCTGAGGAAAACTAGTGCCAAGTTGTCCTTAAAAAGAAACTAAACCCCAAAAGTCTGCGTAAAAGCCTGGCATCTAATGGTAAAAAGCATGCTAGTGAAATTGCCATCTGCTATTGGCTGATCTTTGGTGCCACCTTCTATAGAGTACAACAGGTGGTGACATCACCTGGCACCAAAGATCAGCCAATAGCAGATGGCAATTTCACAAGCATGCTTTTGACCTTTAGATGTGAGGATTTACATAGACTTTGGTTTGGGGTTTAGTTCCTCTTTAAGCACAACTACTGTGCAGCTTTCAGGTGTGAAGATGCAACTGTATGAATGTGAAGAAGAGGAGTTACTGGAAACCAGCATGGTGCCCAGTCGACTTTCCCTTGATAGAAAAACATTAAGAAAAGACAGAAAGAGTCCAGAAATATTCCCACTTTCCCCAAAAAGACTCAGACAGAATTCCCAAATCCCAAATCACAGAAAGTTTACCACCCCCCGCCCCCCTCCCCCCTCCCCCCCGCTGCCATCCGTGTGATCCGGGATCGTCGGGCCTTGCCTGCCTGCGAGGGGAGATGAGAGGCTGCTGCTTTCTGAGTGCGTTTATCACAGTCTGGCATCGCTGTAATTTCAGTGTTCAGATGCAATCGCTCCCCGCTCCCCTCAGGAGTAAACAATAACAAGCACAAATACAATAGACAAACAAGGCCTGCAGGACATGTATACACACACACATACACACAGATGCACGCATGCACAAACACAAAGGCATGCACACTTGCAAACACAATCTCAACTCACACACTCGCAAACAATAACGCAAATGCAAACCGCAAGCACCTTGTACCACCAATCTTTTTTTTCAGTTTTCAGTCTATATTTGGCATAGACTATTCCTAGGTTGACAGGAAACATAAACCTCTAATTCTGTTTCTGCCTGTCCATGAACTGTCAGTAGAAACAGCCGTATCTATATAGCAAAAGAAGCTGGACTCAGATCAGATAGTAGATTTTAGTTTTGCTGTAAGTGGATAAATTAACCAGAACTAAACTTTTCCTCATACAAAACCAACACAATATTATGTGTTATGTTGCTATTACACACTATTACACTGCTGATTCCTTTGCATCTCGCTTATTTGCAGGCTGTTTCTTGAGGCTGAAAGACGCCTCATTTGTTATCAAACAGCGCCGCCTGGTGGACATTCAGTGAACTGCAGATCGCTGACTTGAATAGAGAAGTGTGTTGAGGGTGGAGGAGGGAGAAGGCAAGGAGGCACCCAGCTGAGCTCTGGCTCCAGGCCCACTTAGCTGCCCCGACTATCGTCCTGCCACACACACACACACACACACACACACACCTTTCTGTCAGTCTGCCTTTGGCTGGAAAGACCATGGTGTTGCTGTGTGGCGACTTAGCTGGTCAGGAGGATAAATAAGCAACAGCAACGCAAGATATTGCTGTGGTGTAGGAGCCCAGGTGTGATAAGTGAGAAATATAAGTTATTCTTTATTGATCCCTGTCTGCAACTTCTCTTTTTTCTCGCCCCCCTCCACAGGGAGGTCAGAGGTCAGGCTCAGCTACAGAGCAGCTTCCTTAGAGCTGGTAGGGGTGCAGCCTCTTCAGCTTCAGCAGGAAGGATGTTTTCTCTAACCACCAGGCCACCCTGCTGCCCAGTGGGTTCCTATGGGTGTCCTCAAGAGCTACTGCAAGACTACACTAGCTCTCGTGGGTGGCTGGAGTATTTCCTTCCACAGTACTAGGGACTTATGTGGAAGTTTGACCACTGCTGAAAGGCTAAAGCAGATTTGATTTCTGACTGGTTGCTGCGTAGATTGGCGTTTTAGCTCTATAAAGATTTCTCCAGAGGCAGAAATAATGTCATTGGTTGAGTTAAACCTCAGTGGGCGGGGCAAAAGAACCACAGTGACATTAGACTGAAGCCCAGTGAAAAAGGTAAGGGCTAAGAGAAGAGGAAGCAATATTATAAAAGCCTAGCGCTCTTGATACAACCTGAAGAAAGATCATAAATGCCAATAAGTCATTACTATTTATAGTTTTTATTTAGATCTTGACCAGAGTTCCTTATTTGTTATTCTCGTTTGCCATTTTGCTAATCTTCTTTGCTAATCAAGCTTGTCGTTTTGGATTTAACAGAGCCGCCTTATGAGAATATAGAAAAGGCTAAATAGGCCTATATAGATGGTCAGTCCCAATGTTGGAGGTGCCATTTCACACAAATACATTGAAAACTCAGGTTACACTGGTGTACTGGTTTCCAGTATTGGTCTTTTATTAAAAATCAGCTAACTGACGTTGATGTCAGTTGATGTCACCCACCTCTGACATAATGGAGGTTCCTTTGTTCCTCAACAGTTTCAAGAGTGTCAGCCTGTAACACCTATAATGAAACCTGCCCACCTAAAAGAATTTCATTACTATAAGTTTCAAGATTTTGGCTTTCAAGTTTGTGCAGGGTGTCCCATGATGGTCTGAAAGCTGTTTCAGAGGCTTTCTGGAGGAAACACTTTATACTTGTAATATTTGAAATTAAATATGAAAACTGTCAAATTTAAATATACTGAATAAATTATCAGCTATCGGTTGATATCGATTGATTCCTATTGAAAACAATGAGGTTATGACCACTATTAAAATTGCTACCAACACACTATTATCACAAATAAAATAATTATAAAGAAAACCCAAATCCCATCCCCAAATCTACACAACCTGGCAAAAAAAGAAAAGCCAATCCACATGGCTGCCATTAATCATGATCCCAGTAAGGCTTAATCTTATTCATTTTATGTTACGTGAATTTAACACATCTATCCCCTGAATAGTGTTGTAAAAAAAAAAAACATGTTGAAGGTGATTATTACCCTTGGAAACATTTTATTTTCCCTTTAGCATCAAGTATCACCTTAGCAGGATGAACTCCATATGGGTCAAGCATCAACATTCATCTTTCATGGTCACAAGAATTTATTGTGAGGCAAAACAGATACAAGGACTTTATGAGAGGGTAATGTTTCTCTGTAAGAGGTTTATTTTTTCCATATATTTTACAAATAGAAGCACAAATGTTCATAAACTCTCGACGACAGCTGTCTGAAGTACTTTGAAGCGTGTGTACCGGAGCTACGGGCGATGGAGAGGACGATCTGGCCCGCTTATCTGCAGAGACAAAGAAAAAGGATAGTAAGACGACCGAACAAAAAAAAAAGAAAACAGCCCCTTCAGACTTGAGGACGGCGTCTAACGGGGTGAAGACTCAAAGAGATTCTGAAAACCTACAGGGTATCTAGTCTATTATATCAGAGGATTTAATGGTACACACTTCTAGACTCAAACTAGCCCAGAAGGGATCTCAGTGCTACGGAGACAGTCTACTCTAAGGACGTTACCTCCTCTGTCAAGACAAGCCTCAGTTCCTGGGTTCACCAGAGGGTGAGAGGGAGCAGATTAGGTCGGAGAGGAGAATTAGTCATGAAAGAATCTGAGGGCTTTTGGAAATTAAAAAGACATGCATAGTCGAGAGGGAGTCTTTTGGGGAAGGGAGGAAAAAAAAAGGTCTCAGAGGTCACAAAAGTTAGCGGAGTGAAGAAGGAATGAAATGAGGGGGGCGAGCCGTTTAGGAAAATCCACAAAAAGAACTGCGGGCGGACGGCAGAATAAAAGAAGAGGCAGAATGTTAAGAAAGGGTGAGACGGAGGGAGGGGAAAGACAGTGAAAACGCTTACAGAGCGGCGGCTCCAGAGATGATCTCGATGAGCTCCTTGGTGATGACGGCCTGTCTGGTACGGTTGAAGGTGAGGGTCAGCTTGTCGATCATCTCGGCTGGAGGGAAAGGGGAGAGAAATCCACCGTGAATCAGTGTTAAATGTTAAAAAAAAAAAAACGCAAAAGATGTGAACGAGGGGAGTGTGCGTGCGGCCGGAGTGCTCACAGGCGTTCTTGCTGGCGCTGTCCATGGCGGTCATCCTGGCGCTCTGCTCGCTGGTGGTGGACTCCTTCATGCCGAAGTAGATGATGTTGACCAGGGCGAACTCCTGGTAGTTCCTCAGCACGTCGGCGTCGATGTCGTCGTAGATGCCCATGTTCTCTGTGAAGGGGAGGGGGGGGGGGGGGGGGCAGACACGCATCGTTATCACTGGCTGGGACGTTCGAGGCTCTGTATGTAAATCCCCGCTCTTCAAACACAACACCTTACCTGAATTAGCAACAGTATCGATGGAGAACAGAGGCTTGTTGTCCGTCTTGTAGGAGATGACGGACCTGCGTGAGGAGGACGGGAGGATATATTTTTGTGATCATTCGATATTGATCTTCAAATAACCCCAAAAGGCTTGCAGGGAAATCCAAACAGGGATTGAGGTACAGGGGTACAGATAACACGAGAATCAGAAGAAAAGGCCTTCCGCACCTGAATCTGTTGTAGATGATGGAGCCCTGGTCAAACTCGTATCCGGAGTTGATCAGCTCGGTGGCGATGATGGAGGCATCGCTGAAGGTGGGGGGCTTGCGGCCGACTTCCTTGCAGTTCATCATGATGTGGCGTCCGTGGGTCCTGATGAGGAAGAGCGGGCGTTATCGTAATTATTAACCGAGGTGGAGGTGCTCATATTCAGCACTCAAACAGGTTCTGGCTAGAGCTGCAACGATTAATCGATTAGTTGTCAACTATTAAATTAATCGCCAACTGTTTTGATAATCCATTAATCGGTTTGAGTAATTTTTTAAGAAAAATAAGTCAAAACTCTGATTCCAGCTTCTTAAATGTGAATATTTTCTGGTTTCTTTACTCCTCTATGACAGCAAACTGAATATATTTGGGTTGTGGACAAAACAAGACATTTGAGGACGTCATCTTGGGCTTTGGGAAACACTGATAGACATTTTTCACCATTTTCTGACATATTATAGACCAAACAACTAATCGATTAATCGAGAAAATAATCGACAGATTAATCATCAATGAAAATAATCGTTAGTTGCAGCCCTAGTTCTGGCATTGGAGCGTGTGAAATCCTAAATAATTTCTGTAATCTATACTAGGACTGTCCTTTCTTCCAAGACTGAATTTTAATGAAAACAGTATCAGTTTGTTCAAATTTATAAAAAAAAAAAAAAAAAAGGGAACAAGGAAAGTCCCACTTTCAACCAAGCAACTGCTTCATCAAAGCATCACTACGATACAAACTTCAGCATGTAATGTTAAAATATGATCGCTGTCTGCAGATTTCAAAGATTTCTAAACACTAAAACACAAGATATTGGCTAAAAGTCTGATCACTTAGTCAGGCCTAAAGCTAGACTATGCTCATTCATCTTCCCCCGATCCAGCCCTTTGTATGACTGGGAGGCTGTGTGTGCTTCAGTACCTGTGCAGCAGGCCCCTCAGCTTGTCTCCCACATTGACCACCATCACCTCCTTGCCAGCGCCGCTCAGGGTGGCGATCTGGCTCTTGATGGCCTTGGCCACGCCGGAGTGGATGGCGCCGCAGAGGCCGCGGTCGGACGACACGCCGATGATCAGGTGCTTGGAGGCCTTGTCCTCCGGGGCTGCGATTTCAGCCTTCTCGTACAGGGCTGGAGGACAGAGAGGGGAAAACATGTGGAACCTCAAACGTGTTCACTGATCCACTGAACCCCCTCTGTCCGCAGATTGACACTGCACCATGACAGTAAAACCCTGATACCTGAGGGAAGTATTCCTCTGACAGATATCAAGTTACATGGAGGCATGCTGTACATACCCAGAGCACCGTTGCCATAGACTCTGGCGGGCTTCAGCTGCCTCTCAGCACGAGCGTACTTGGCAGCAG
The DNA here is from genome assembly GCF_046629955.1 of Centroberyx affinis. Classification (NCBI taxonomy): domain Eukaryota; kingdom Metazoa; phylum Chordata; class Actinopteri; order Beryciformes; family Berycidae; genus Centroberyx; species Centroberyx affinis. The sequence goes on along the minus strand of NW_027283501.1, from coordinate 820 downwards.
CCACCATCTTCATGGACTTGGTGATTTTCTGGATGTTCTTGATGGACTTCAACCGAATGGTGACTAGAGGAAGAGAGGACATCACTCACTGTCACCAGTATGGATAATATAACAAACTATGAACATTATTGGTGTGTGCGGTATGTGTGTGGAGACAACAACACATCAAACTCCACTCAAAAATCTGACAATTGAATCATGCTTGGCTTATTAGCAAACATACACTCCTTGTAAAACAGGATTTAAAACCTTTTATGAATTACTAGGACAGACTCTTCAATTCAGCATACATCCAATAAACCAAGCAACACTTATTTCAATAACTTATTATCCATTAGAATTTCTTCTCCAGTTAGTTATTTGGAAGTTATTTCCAATTGTATCCCACCAAAATACACTGCGATGACCAGTAGTGACCAGTGTGAACCAGTTCTACCAGTTGAGATTTATTGAAATTATTTATTGTATGCCAAATTTTACAGTGGTTCCTAGAAACAAAATGTCTTAAGCCATGTTATATAAGGTATGTTAAGCTGTCAATAAGCAAGACCACATTAACTGTGTTGGTGTGATTTTAATTAACCGTGTCGACTATCAGCACAAAGTAAAATTCCATTTTATGCATAATAAAGAATGTTGAATATTGATGAAACTGACAAAGTTATGAATCTGACTTATGAATTGACTTTAGTCTGCTGTTCCTTCAATAATGTATCGGAGTTTTGTATTGGCTGGTCATATTGTAAGACTAAGGAATATCAGTGTGATGTTGAGTCTACAAGATGCTGTTATAGAATGTGTAATACATAGAAAAAGTACT
>NW_027283500.1:12500-20954 GCF_046629955.1 Centroberyx affinis | reverse complement strand
CACACATACATGCATACACATAATTAAAAAAATAGATATTTCACAACTAATTTAACAGCATCAACACCTTATCCTAATTATTCACTACCATCAAAAGGAAAACACTGGGTATAAAGCAGAATACTTGTATTTAAATAATAATGTGGTAAATTGACCTTAACCATTAAATATGACAGCTTAATGTGGCTTAATGACCTAAAAGTAAGGTGGAATGAAATTAAATGTATTTGAAGTGTCCTTGGTCATAAGACCTTGCTATGAGAAGAAGCACAAGTCAATGAAATGACAAAAAAAAAAATTTTTTTAAATCAAATCATGGCTTTAGGCCAGAAGGCCGAAGTGACAGAGCAGTGTTTCTGGTTCCAGCCCAGTGGTTTCCACCTTTCCACAGTATCTCCTGCTGATGCATGATATATGATTTATGATTTGAAGAATTTTTTAAAATGTTTCTAGACATTCTTTTCAAATTTTTTCACTATATTAATTCATTTAAAAAATCAAATTTACATACATTTTCTGTTTCTTGTCACCTTTACTAGTTCTTATGGTGCCGTATACCTGGAAAAATCTAATAATCTAATATTTTCATCAACGTTAAATATTTTTTTACCTCGTTAAGCCTTGTTAATGGACGTCACATACTGCTGTGTAAATGGACTTTCTATCTAAATAGTTGAATGTGTGTTGCTTTGTTTTCATGAATCCAACTAAATACACACTTACATTTCCTCACACCTGATTTCAACCTCTGCTCTCCACCATGGTCCACACTGGAGGAATAAACAAAGTCAGACCAGCAGATTCTCTTTGATGATGGAAACATGGACATTTAATAACCTTCATTATGAATGAGTTTCCATACAGCATCAGTCATAACTGCTGTTAGACATTAATCAATATTCCTCATCTTCTCAGTGTGACAGAGAAAATGTGTGACTCTCAGCCTTCTAGCAGACGTTGCCTCTCCATACCTGAGAGAGTCCAGTCTCCAGTGTGGATCCTCCAGTCCAGCAGAGAGCAGCTTCACTTCTGAGGCTCCTGGATGATTGTAGCTCAGGTCCAGCTCTCTCAGATGGGAGGGGTTGGAGCTCAGAGCTGAGGCCAGAGAAGCACAGCCTTCCTCTGTGAGCAGACAGCCTGACAGCCTGCACACACACACACACACACACACACACACACACACACACATACACACACACAAACAGTTAAGTTAGACAGTTAAGTTAATTACTTTTGCCTGCTTTTCTACATAACAGTTTTATGGTTTTCTGGAAAAGAGAGCCAAGTTCTCAGTGTAAACTTTCTGTTTAAAACAAGATACATGTTAGATAGGTCAGTTTGGCAGTTCTTGGATCAGTTTACTGCAGAATCTTAGAAATCCTTTTTGGTATTTTAGGTCTCAACAACAGACAGCAAGGAGGGAAATAATGAAATATCCTGATATAAAGCAGAAAAGAGTTCATAGGGGACAGAAAGTACAGTGAAAGGTTGTTACCACAATCATAAGAGCAGAGAAAATCCTCCACAGGTTAGGAATCTATTCACTGATGTTATTCTATAAGTAAAGCAGGATTTAAATGGTCATGTGTTGACCAGGTTGAGGAATCCGGACCTGAGAGTCTCCAGTCTACAGTGTGGACTCCCCAGTCCAGCAGAGAGCAGCTTCACTCCTGAATCCTGCAGGTCATTGTTACTCAGGTCCAGCTCTCTCAGACTAGAGGACTGGGAGCTGAGAACTGAGGCCAGAGCTTCACAGCTTCTCTCTGACAGCTTACAGCCGCTCAACCCGAAGAAGAATTAGTGATGAAGACAAACAACAACTTTAAAATATTTTCCATTTTGTACTCACATCACATTTTACATTAATATATCCAGTTATCTTTTCACCTACAGAGCTTTATTGGAGGCTTTGACCACTGGCAGCAGCCTTAGAAGAGCCTCCTCTGAAGCAGAGTATTTCTTCAGGTCAAACACATCCAGCTCTTCTTCTGATGACAGTAAGATTAAGACCAGAGTTGACCACTGAGCAGGGGAGAGTCTGTCTGTGGAGAGACTTCCTGATCTCAGGTACTGTTGGATCTCCTCCACTAGAGAACGGTCGTTCAGCTCATTCAGACAGTGGAACAGATTGATGCTTATCTCTGGAGAGGGATTCTTCCTGATCTTCTTCTTGATGTACTGGACTGTTACCTGATTGGTCTGTGATCTTCTTCCTGTCAGCAGGCCTCGTAGGAGAGTCTGATTGATCTCCAGTGAAAGGCCCAGGAGGAAGCGGAGGAACAAGTCCAAGTGTCCATTTGGACTCTTTAAGGCCTTGTCCACAGCACTCTGGTAGAGGTATTTTACTGCAGATTTGTTCTTGAATAGTGCAGACCAACAGGAGGATGATTGTGCTTCTGACAGTAGATTGACACCAGAGTTTATGAATGTCATAATTACATAAACAGCAGCCAGAAACTCCTGAATGCTCAGATGGACAAAGCAGAACACCTTGTCCTTGTACAGCCCACGCTCCTCTTTAAAGATCTGTGTGAACACTCCTGAGTATACTGAGGCTGCTCTGATATCAATGCCACACTCTGTCAGGTCTGCTTCATAGAAGATCAGGTTGCCTTTCTCCAGCTGCTCAAAAGCCAGTTTTCCCAGAGAGAGAATCATCTTCCTGCTCTCTGTATTCCAGTGTGGATCTCTCACATCTCTCCCATGATACTTGACATTCTGCAGTTTGGACTGAACCACCAGGAAGTGGATGTACATCTCAGTCAGGGTCTTGGGCAGGTCTTCTTCTCTCTCACTGGTTTTCAACAGATCCTCCAGAACTCCAGCAGTGATCCAGCAGAAGACTGGGATGTGGCACATGATGTAGAGGCTTTGTGAAGTCTTGATGTGGGAGATGATTCTGCTGGCCTGCTCCTCATCTCTGAATCTCTTCCTGAAGTACTCCTCCTTCTGTGGGTCAGTGAAGCCTCTCACCTCTGTCACCATGTCAACAAAGTCTCCAGGGATCTGATTGGCTGCTGCAGGTCGTGTGGTTATCCAGAGGCGAGCAGAGGGAAGCAGTTTCCCCTTGATGAGGTTTGTCAGCAGCACATCTACTGAGGTTGACTCTGTAACATCAGTCAGGATCTCATTGTTCTGGAAGTCTAGAGGAAGTCGACACTCATCCAGACCGTCAAAGATGAACACAACCTGGAACTTGTCAAACCTGCAGATTCCTGCTTCTTTGGTCTCAATAAAGAAGTGATGAAGAAGTTTCACCAAGCTGTACTTTTTCCCTTTCAGCATATTCAGCTCTCGGAAATTGAATGGAAATGTGAACTGTATATCCTGGTTGGCTTTGTCTTCAGCCCAGTCCAGAGTGAACTTCTGTGTTAAGACTGTTTTCCCAATGCCCGCCACTCCCTTTGTCATCACTGTTCTCATTGATTCATCTTGTCCAGGTACGGGTTTAAAGATATCTTTACTTTTGATTGTGTTTTCTGGTCTCACCGGTGTCCTGGATGCCGTTTCAATCTGTCTGACTTCATGTTGATTGTCGGCCTCTCCAGTCTCTTCCTCTGTGATGTAGAGCTCTGTGTAGATCTGATTCAGAAGTATCGACTTTCCTGACTTTGTGATTCCCTCAAACAAAAGCTGGAAGTTCTTCTTCAGGTTGGATTTGAGTCTACGCTGGCACTCAGCAAGGGTCTCTGAATGAATAAACAACATATGACATCAATGAGAAGATGTTATAATAATTATGAGTAATGCAAATGTTTCCTGGTAAATGTCCACATTCCAAACTCCATGGAACCTATTCAGCTCTGGTGGGTGGACAAGCAGATCCTTACAGGGTATAAAGTATAAGGTGTTGTAGAGTCGGTTATTATTACTCAACAGGGAGTTAGGGTTAGGGTCATGCAACAGGGAGTTTCATGCAACCAATCTGATTCTTTAAAAACACCTTGACACTCTGCTGATAATTCCCACAAACTGTGGTGTGTTCATTGGTTGCATTGGCAACTTTTGTGTTAACCAAGCAGCTAGCTGCACTCCTTCTCACTGTTGCAGTTTATGTTTATGTATGCAAACTACTTTGGAGATAACTTTTCAAACAATATATATGCATTGGCAATTATTGTATAAAAGTGGTGATGCAACATGTATGAGGCTGTCATACAACAAATGACATGAATGCAAATATGCCAGTTTTGCTGTTTTACTGACACAATAAACACAGACACAAGGCAGCCCATCTCTCTTCACACATCTATTGTATGGATGTAGGCTAATAGAAGTAGAAATAAATAATGATACAGCTTGCATTCTATATAAATTGTTGGTATAAATATTTTTTGTGATACATGATTGCATAATGTGACATCTTTTTCACATGTCCCATTTCGTAATCTTCCCATGACTTGCCTTTGGGTGCTGAGCTGATGTTTGACAAACTCTGCACTAGATCATTCTTGTTGATCTTCATTAAAACCTCTTTGGTCACCTCCAGAGTGTTTTCGCTGTAGGTCTGCACCATCTGATCCACTGTGTCCAGCCTGTCTGCCTTCTCCAGTCGGCTCTTTGGGATGGCTGGGAAGCCTTCCAGGATGTCAGCCTGCTGCAGGAACCACTTGAACTTCTTAAACTCTTCATCTCCAAAATCCTCCAAAGTTCCCAAGAGCAGCTCTACAGGCGTCGCCATCGTTGCGCTCTGGTAAAATCAGAGGAAATATTCACCTCAAAGAACAATTACGCAATTTCTCGACAGGAATGACTACGATTCATTTCATTGGATCTCATCAATACCAGTTTTTTAGACATGGAGGTCTTGTGAGATTACCTTATCAGCCAGGTCACACAAGTAATAAGTAATGTGATGTTGTTCTATTGTCAAATCTGCCCCTTAATTACAAACACACAGTACTTGTATACCTATGCATTTCCTCAGCAAGGTCAGAGTACAGGCTAATTCCCTTTTTTCTCATTTCTGTGAACTACTAAATGTCTTTCCTTTTCACTTGGTTGAACGTCTTTCTATCATCCTGCTGACCAATAACTGGAATGAGCAACAAAAAGACTTCAACGTTTTCTGTTCTGTCAAAGTTTAATGGAAAATCAGTACATTTTTATAAAAATATGAAATTCCAATAAAAGATTAATGCTGCAAGCAGCATTTTCGGGGGCCAAACATATAGTCAATCAAGCAGAGTGCATTGAGGCAGGTACAGTGAGGACTTTTGTCAAATCAAATTGACTTTATGTGATTATTTTACCAAATAATGGTAATAATAATTCACTTTTGTGTGGCTAAAATCAAGAAATCTGGTAAGGTCATGACCAGATGAATCTTTTGACATCCATTACATATCTAGGTAAATTATAACAAGAGATCCCTATGTTTTAATTGTCAGACATTTGAATTGGAACTATAGCGCCCCCAGATGGCCAATTCATTGCTAACCTTGTCTAATGCATGCTTAATTCTGACTGGCTAATGGTGGCCATGTGTTTTTGGAGTATGACTATGTCCTGTCAGGTAATGTTGGGCCTTTGTGCAAAGATAAAGTGTGCACAATTTCAAGTGAATCACACTTACTGCCAGTGACTTATGGCCATTTAAAGTTATGGCCCTAAGTTCCTGCCTGCACATGTCCACCAAATTTAGTTACAACAGCACAAAGCATGCATGAGTTATGGCAGTTTTTGTAAAATAGGTCATGCCCACAACATTATTATGAACTTTGGCAACCAATTGTGGCCAAACGGTATTGAATATCAAAAATCAAAGTTGTAAGTTTTAATTAGGGCAGTCCAGACATGCTGTGAGCCAAATTTGGTGAAGATGGGATCAAATTTGTAGGAGGAGTAGCAAAAAATGTGTTTTCGACAAAGTTCAAAATGGTGGAAAATCTAGTCAGATGGAAATGCACGTTGGTCATGCTGAGTCCAATGGGTGTTGGACTCAGCATGACCCAGAGAATCCAGGGAAAAAATAATTTTGTTTCCATGCCTTAGAGTTCAGAAGTTATAGACCAAAATGTGAGTTTGGTTGTTATAGCACCACCATCTGGCCGAACCTATGCCAAGTTTGGTTGCTGCAGCTGTTATGGTTTCTGAGCTGCACATAGTTTTAGCGGAGAAAAAGAAGAAAAAATATAGCTGCAAGCAGAGATTACGAGGTCCAAGCACACTTTAAAAATACAGACAGACAGACAAAACTTTTGTTAAGATTGGACATGCAGTCAATTAGTTATGGCTTATTTTGAGTTGGTCGTGATTTCTGTCAAGTTTATCATTACCACAATGTTGCAGTTATTCACAATGGCCCAACTTTCTATTGGAAAATATGCCCCTTGTTCTTGACTTCGGAAAAGACAAACCTGGATTTGAACCCACAAACTTTCAAATGAGAAGTTGATGCCTTTCCTACTGAGCCAAACTCCTGTTATTGTTTTTACTTGAGGGGAAACTAACTAAAGGGAGAAGTATTGTGATACTGCAGCCTATGATTGACAGTGCTAACCATTTTACAGAACTTTGTAGTGCTCTCCATCAACGAATAAATCAATACTAATTCACATGGGCCCGAAAACTTTCGCTGCACTGCTCTCTATTGGTTGAAACTTGTAGCCACACCCCAATCAGTGATACCAAATCAGGTATTTTGCCATTGACACATGATGTCAAACACCTGCTTTGAGTTGTCTGCACTGTGTGATTTAGTGTTGATTTACTTTTCATGAAATTGCAAAGTGATCACCATATATTAGGGAATTGAACTCACAACATTGTGGTCCAATGACCTGTACTCCACCACTCTGCCAACTTCCACTTCGTGGAGTGGGGAAATACAATATAGACAGAAAGAATATTATCTACTGTCTTAGTGTCCTCCATTAATCAAGTTACACATGGCTTTACAGACATCATCTGGAGAGTACAGACATCATTTGTCTTTAGTTTTATGAAGACTGATCAAACTATCTTGAACATGTCACATTGTCAATTTATCAAACTGTGTTTTGTTAAAGGTTTATTGGTTGATAAAAGCCAAACCATTTGGCCTATCAATAACCTTTATACAACTTTGAAAGAGGACGGTCCCAAGATTGTCCCCACCAATTTGTGTGAATTGGATGAACGGCCTAGGAGGAGTTGCAAAAAAAGTGTTTCTTAAAGAATTCAAAATGGCGGAAAATCCAATATGGTGGACATTGAAAGTGATGTATGGGTTGGACTGAGCACCTTACAAAGAATCTATGGACAACAGATTTTCTCTCTACAACAAACAATTCAGAAGTTATTGGGCAAAACGTAAAGTTGCTTGTTATAGCGCCATCATCTGGCCAATGTGTGCCACCTGCCAAATATGGTTGCTGTGGGACTGATGCCTTATAGCTAAAAAAAAAAAAAAGCTAATTAGAGAGGACAGAAAAGTAAAGTAGGCTAAGTAAAGACCACCCTCCAGATGTAATCGCGGTGTTTTGCAGATACTGCGAAAGAAGTTAAACGATGTGTGGGAGGCGGTTAAAACTGAATGTGGATCTGTTGCCATGCCGCTCTCCGTGGTGCTGAGTAAGCAAATTGCCATCGGTCATCATTAGTCATTAAAAATACTCCACTGTGACGTACTTTAGGCCTACTGTCATTTCAATAATTTTTACATTGGGCTATACAGGCTACATCACTCAATTTCCATAGGTCTGTATTCACACAGCCACAACCGTTCATTCAAGATATAGTCTGCTACCCAACATACTGACATTCCTTTCAAGAAGTCAAATTGAAATAACAGCTGTGACCCACCGTCAGACCAGAGTCACGCAGACGCACTGCGCGACCAGAAAGGAGAAGGCTTTAGATTGATCATCCACACAGGTGTGCAGATACGTTCCAAATGGTTAATTCCAAGGCTGAAATTAAATTAGTGCCTATTAGGATATTTGTGTTATGAAGTAATGTGGATAGCCTGTTATGACGTATATTGATATTCAACCATAATCGTAGCCTTAATATAAACTCAGCTATTCCTAGTGCCTGTGCCCCTCTATAATAGAACAATGCGTTACATAACATGATGTATTCTGTTCTGTAACCTTACTATGGAAATCAGTGTAGGAAAAAACTGGTGAAAAGTGAAAACTCTGTACTTTCACATATAGTAAGAAGGTTTTTAATTCTTAGGAACAAATGAGACATGGACTTTGGTAAACTCTTGTTGTTTTGTACACTCAGTGTTTAACAGTGGAACCTAAGTTGTCAGGCTTTATGACTTCCTTATATCTCAGTGAAATATAACATTCTTAGAGAAGGTTCATTTTTTTCTTAAAGTCAAATGTTGGAAATCTGAGTAAAATTAACTAATGAATATTCACATCTGTGAGCACTGAATACACATTTTGAAAGGTATCACCACCATCATCATACAGTTGTGCAAACACAACACAATTCTCATACTTCATGTATCAAACATGT
>NW_027283500.1:0-7500 GCF_046629955.1 Centroberyx affinis | reverse complement strand
TGTGTGTGTGTGTGTGTGTGTGTGTGTGTGTGTGTGTGTGTGTGTGTGTGTGTGTGTGTGTGTGTGTGCATGTGTGTGTGGTGGCCTTCTTGGATTGTTCTGCTGAGTTTGTTTTTCTGCTTTTGTCTTTTTAAAAGCTGTAGTGGTGAAGTCTGAGGCAATGATCAATGATCGTCAATGATCATTAAATTGATAGATGATTAAACTCTAATATATCCTGTGTGTGTGTGTGTGTGTGTGTGTGTGTGTGTGTGTGTGTGTGTGTGTGTATCTAGTAAGTTAAAAGGAACAGTTTCCCTTTCACACCATGGTAGATCTTAACCCCAAAGCTCCAGTACATTTCACTATAGATGATCAGAAAATTTTTTTAGGTCAGTGGTTCCCAAACTACAGTCCAGGGACCTTTAGGTGTCCTTATAGTCTAAACCTTTATCAGACGAGTCTAAACCTTTATCAGACGAGTATAAACCTTTATCAGATGAGTCTAAACCTTTATCAGATGAGTCTAGACCTTTATCAGATGGTCTAGACCTTTATCAGATGAGTCTAAACCTTTATCAGATGGTCTAGACCTTTATCAGATGGTCTAGACCTTTATCAGATGAGTCTAAACCTTTATCAGATGGTCTAGACCTTTATTAGATGGTCTAAACCTTTATCAGATCAGTCTAAACCTTTATCAGATGGTCTAGACCTTTATTAGATGGTCTAAACCTTTATCAGATGGTTTAGACCTTTATCAGATGAGTCTAAACCTTTATCAGATGGTCTAGACCTTTATCAGATGAGACTAAACCTTTATCAGATGGTCTAAACCTTTATCAGATGAGACTAAACCTTTATCAGATGGTCTAAATCTTTATCAGATGAGTCTAAACCTTTATCAGATGGTCTAAACCTTTATCAGATGAGACTAAACCTTTATCAGATGGTCTAAACCTTTATCAGATGAGACTAAACCTTTATCAGATGGTCTAAATCTTTATCAGATGAGTCTAAACCTTTATCAGATGGTCTAAACCTTTATCAGATGGTCTAGACCTTCATCAGATGAGTCTAAACCTTTATCAGATGGTCTAAACCTTTATCAGATGAGACTAAACCTTTATCAGATGAGTCTAAACCTTTATCAGATGAGTCTAAACCTTTATCAGATGAGTCTAAACTTTTATCAGATGGTCTAGACCTTTATCAGATGGTCTAAACCTTTATCAGATGAGACTAAACCTTTATCAGATGAGTCTAAACCTTTATCAGATGAGTCTAAACCTTTATCAGATGAGTCTAAACCTTTATCAGATGGTCTAGACCTTTATCAGGTGGTCTAGAGCTTTATCACATGGTCTAAACCTTTATCAGATGAGTCTAAACCTTTATCAGATGAGTCTAAACTTTTATCAGATGGTCTAAACCTTTATCAGATGAGTCTAAACCTTTATCAGATGAGTCTAAACTTTTATCAGATGGTCTAGACCTTTATCAGATGGTCTAAACCTTTATCAGATGAGACTAAACCTTTATCAGATGAGTCTAAATCTTTATCAGATGGTCTAAACCTTTATCAGATGAGTATAAACCTTTATCAGATGGTCTAGACCTTTATCAGATGGTCTAAACCTTTATCAGATGAGTCTAAACCTTTATCAGATGGTCTAAACTTTTATCAGATGAGTATAAACCTTTATCACATGGTCTAGACCTTTATCAGATGGTCTAAACCTTTATCAGATGAGTCTAAAGCTTTATCAGATGGTCTAAACCTTTATCAGATGGTCTAGACCTTTATCAGATGAGTCTAAACCTTTATCAGATGGTCTAGACCTTTATTAGATGGTCTAAACCTTTATCAGATGGTCTAGACCTTTATCAGATGAGTCTAAACCTTTATCAGATGGTCTAAACCTTTATCAGATGAGCCTAACCTTTATCAGATGAGACTAAACCTTTGAGACTAAACCTTTATCAGATGGTCTAAACCTTTATCAGATGGTCTAAACCTTTATCAGATGAGTCTAAACCTTTATCAGATGGTCTAGACCTTTATCAGATGAGTCTAAACCTTTATCAGATGAGTCTAAACCTTTATCAGATGAGTCTAAACCTTTATCAGATGAGACTAAACCTTTGAGTCTAAACCTTTATCACATGAGACTAAACCTTTAGCAGATGAGTCTAAACCTTTATCAGATGAGTCTAAACCTTTAGCAGATGAGTCTAAACCTTTATCAGATGGTCTAAACCTTTATCAGATGAGACTAAACCTTTGAGACTAAACCTTTATCAGATGGTCTAAACCTTTATCAGATGAGTCTAAACCTTTATCAGATGGTCTAAACCTTTATCAGATGGTCTAAACCTTTATCAGGTCTAAATAAGCTACTGTGCCCTTGAGCAAGGCACTGAACCCATATTGTGGCAGTACTGGTCATTTTTTGTCAAGCTCTGAAAAACGTTTTGAGATGTAGATGATGATGATGAGATGATTTCCTCTTTCTTCATCAAGCTTCTCTTTCTTTGTAATGTTGTTTAATGACAGTTCCTCGCTAGCTTCTTTTCCCAGACAGTGCCGGGTGCAGATGGGTGTAATCCCTCGTTAATCTGCCTATCCCTGTAGTTTAAGATCGGGGTTTAATGCTACTCTGATTCGAAGCCCTCCTGCCCGCTCACTCATTATCTTAATTACATCACTCACACAGTGTCAGTAGTGCTAATTAAAGGAATACACAAGGCCTTTGTCCAATGTTAAAGGGCCATTCCAACATGTTTTGATTTTTCTGCGAATTTGTTTTTTTTTACGTTTTCCGTCCCTTTAAAGTTAATTCTGTTTTTGAATGCCTGCACCAGGATTGAAGATATTTTGAAATCAGTGTTTCCAAACCTCTCAGCCTCATTCACTCCCATTCAATTACAAACAGAAAACAACTGCAGACTTCTAATTCAGTCGGTGAAGTTAATCCATCACTGTGAATGAGAAGCAACAATCTGCATCAGAACGAAAACATCAGGCTGGAAACTTTGACGTTCTGAAAGAAGTTGCGGTCACCGTTTCATATGGGGGGTCTTACTGCATTTTATAGTCGAATGTAACGTAAACGTAATGTAAAGAATGCGGCGGTGCTTACATTTAGGTTTTCATACTTATGTACTTATTTACTTACTTTTGCTTATTATACTTACTAAAAGAGCAATTTTCATACAACATATTTGCTCCCTTCTGGTCCTTTGGAATCCACTGATTTCTTTCTTTTGTCATATTTATCTTCTTTTCCACAAACAAATGAATTGTTCTAGATGACGTACATGAGGGTGGATATCAAAGTAGAAAATAAAAGACATAAAAAACAACTTAAATTTACTGATTTACTGTCACTTAGGGGTCAAAAAAACGTGTGGCTACAAACCAAAGAACACCCTGACTTCACACCGGCTGATACCAACTACAGTTACTGCCTCAATCAGCTGATTGTCAAAGGGGAGGGTCTACACTCCATGTTCCAACTACAATTCATTAACACAACTCCAATAGTTTATGATGAGTCTATTTCCACTCCTCATATTTCATTGTATTTCTGCATAATTCATCAAATAATAAAAGATAATATCAAAATCATAATTTTGGCTCCAACACTTACTTGTGTACTTATGTACTTATTTTATACTTATTTGATGTGTGTTGTTGGTGTGACCGCAGTCGGCTGACAGAAGTGGGCGGTGCCCTAACAACACGTCATGATCGCCCCTACGATCGACCAATCAGAGAGCGCGACTCTGCGTACACTCGACCTGAAGTTCATTTATATGTTTGGACAGGTTCCAACTCCTATACTGAGAGTCTTTTCAACCACAAATATGCATCAAATAGCATCAGTTTATGTGCAGAGACGCTATTTTCATTGAAGTATAAAATGTGCTTTAATCTTTCAGCCAATAGCTAATGTTCTCTGTGGTTCCGTTAGGCTCCGCCTCCTGTCAATCAACCCAGTTGTAAAGCAAATATCTGATAAAAGCTGGAAAGCGATCCGCAGTGATGTAAAACAGTGAGGGAATGCAGGCTGACTGGTGACTGACAGGATATTCTCATGTAGCTGGGCTGTAGTTACAGATAGATGTGGATTCATTCAGCTGATGCTGATGATGTCATCCTGAGTGGACAGGCGGGGGGGGGGGGGGGGGCTCAGCGTCGCTTCAGCAGCCAAAAAACTTCATCATAAAAATTGAATTGCACCGACGTTCAACAGTCACACAGAGAGTGTCGTTTCCCACAGGGTTGAAACGGCGAAACAGAGACGCAGTGTTGTTTACGTTGTCTACTTCTGTCACTGAGCTAAAGAGCTGTCTGTCGCCGTTGTCGCCATGGCAACATGGCAGATTTGTGATAGGGCGGCTGAGGCTGTGAGGAGAGTTTGGATTTTATTGCCGAGCTTAAAGTCCCCAGAAAACAAACTCCCATTCCTTTTCCTACCTGAAAACAGAGTGTCTTTAATGGTGACATCATGCTGCACCAGGTGTAAATAAAACTCCAACCAATTAAGCGTCACAGGTTTTTGAACAGTCTCCGCCCCTCCCATCAAATAAAACTGCTGTTCTCTCCCTGACTGATATTCCATCGATCCGTCCGTACATCTCAATAAACCAGAACGCAATGCAGCCGCAAGACAGGTTGTGTTTTGAGTAAAGGGCGAAAGGCATTCTGGGATTTCATGTGATTTATATTGTGAATTTAAAGAGGACTTTAAGTTTGAAAAGTATCTACTTTGTGAAAACAGGAGGTATGGCCAGGCTATTTGTAATTTCAGAGTTTCTAATAGTAGCACAGGAAGATACAAAGGTCTGGAAAGGAATAAAAGGTTTTATACTTTATGTAATGACAACTGTCTGGGGGATGAATATCATGTTTTGTTTGAATGTAAAAACACAAGCTTTGTTGAGAATAGAAAGAAGTAGCTGCCAAAATACTTTATAAACCACCCGTCTGTGTTGGAACTTATATTATTATTACAGACAGATAAACCAAGGATATGTAAACTGGGCGCATTTCTGAGTAATGTTCTGCCTCTCTTTAAATGACTTAATTTTTGCTAAAGATCTATTCTGGTTGTTTACCATTGTACTGCTGTTTTGTTTCATGTTTGTACTCCATACCACGATGTGTGGTCTAGAGTAAATAAAATCTGAATCTGAATCTGAATCAGAAACGCAGGAAATCAGTAACTGAAGAAGAAGCAGGGGAGGCAGGCTGAGGGAAAGTGAAACAAGGAAATTACAAAACGTCATCACTAAGTAAATGAATGAAAATGGAATTCATTGAACATCACAGTCTGATCAGATCTGAGGAGGAGTTTAACTGTCTGTCCACACACACACACACACTAAGAGGAAGGCTATTAGCTCACAGGGTTTCTGGGTAATGAAGTCCTCAGCAGTCAGACAGTTCCCTTGTGCAGCTTTAGGTTTTCAGGAGTGTGAGTGAAAAAGTTTCCATCATGAACAAAGTGTAAACGGTGAACAGGTCAGCTGGTGTGTTGGTGCTTTGTTTCTGTTTCTACAGGAAGTTTCTCTGAGATTACAGCCTGGCTACACACACACACACACACACACACACACACACACACACACACACACACACACTCCACCAGACTCTTATCTCTCTTCCCCAGAGGAGCCAATTCTGACTTCCCACTCTGTTCAGCCAGCCCACATACAGGAAGGAGGTGTGTGTGTGTGTGTGTGTTTGTGTGTGTGTGTGTGTGTGTGTGTGTGTGTGTGTGTTTGTGTGTGTTCTCCTGAAGGCAAGTTTTAATGACTGGCTATCTCCACTCAACTGTTGCTAATAATATAATATAGCCCCTATCACACACACACACACACACACACACACACACAATGAGGCCAAATCAAACAGACCTACAGTCCTGTATGTGTGGTCTAGGGTGTGTGTGCGTGTGCGTGTGTGTGCGTGTGTGTGTGTGTGTGTGTGTGTGTGTGTGTGTGTGTGTGTGTGTGTCTGCATAGTTTTTATGTGTATGTACCAAAGTTCAACTTGATAGCAAGCTTGTAGTGTGGACACTGTATCTGTGTGTGTGTGTGTGTGTGTGAGAGAGAGAGAGAGAGAGAGAGAGAGAGAGAGAGAGAGAGAGAGAGAGAGAGAGAGAGAGAGAGAGAGAGAGAGAGAGAGAGAGAGAGAGAGAGAGAGAGAGAGAGAGAGACTGTCAGTCATCTGTGTATTCCTGACTCTCTGCACCGTACAGACAGACAGATACCTTTAAATACATTTGTAAAAAAAAAAAAAATGCTGTAGTGTTTACACAGTTTTCACTTATTTGTATTTATATTTTTTAACTGCAATGTCTACATTTTTCTATTTTTATTTTACTTATCTCTCTCTCTCTCTCCCTCTCTCTCTCTCTCTCTCTCTATATATATATATATATATATATATATATGTATATATATATATTAAGAGCAAAATCTTTTCTGTTTGTATTTTTAAGTTAATTTTACCTATTTTTATTTATATATTTGATTGCAATGTTGCAATCAAATACACATTACTTTATTGTAGTAGATCTTTAATTGTACGTAAATCTTTTGTTTTTATTTCACACTTGCTTTGGCGATGTAAACGTATGTTTCCCATGACAATAAATCTGCTTTTAATTGAATTGAGTTGAATTGAGAGAAAGACAGAGAGAGAGAGAGAAAGAGAGAGAGAGAAAGAGAGAGAGAGAAAGAGAGAGAGAGAAAGAGAGACTATTTTACTACAGAACAATGTGATAGAACATAAATTGTGTTGAGTTAATGTCTGTGTTTTGACTCACAGCGTTTGTCAGATTTGAAATTATACCAACGATTTCCTCCTCAACACTTTGTAGTAAAATATCTCTCCAAGTTGCTGGATCTTCTCTGGGAATGACACACATTTTATATCTATTTTCATCTTTTACTATCAAAAATACAATCTATATATACATACATACAATAAAGCACACTCGGCAACAGACAGAAGTCATACTGTAACAAAAACAAAACACCGTAAAAGAAACTCATCTGTATATCATCCAAAACCAAAAGAGACATAAAGACATGATCAAAACTTTGACATTATATTCTGACAAACAGTTTGGACTCATTGTTGCAGCAAGAGGCAGCGGAGAAACTGACAGCTGACTGGAGACAAGACTGTCTGTGGGTCCAACAACTACAGGAGGAAGAGAGGAATTATGAATAAATATAAATATAACAAGTCCAAAGGTCCAAAATTGCCGAACTTCTCCTGTAAGAATGCACAATCAGTATCCCTGGACTTTATTCAGGTGATTTTGGGCCTTATTTTCCTAGTTTTCACCATCATGACGATTGATTGTTGGAAAATGTCATCACTCACTTCACTGCAGAGCGCTCGTACCTCCAGGGCCGAGGCAGCAGTCTCCAACAGTTAAATCCAAAAAGCGATTAAATCTCTGTGGGACTCTTGGGTCGTGTCTCTTCCTCCATGATAAA
>NW_027283499.1:7500-43465 GCF_046629955.1 Centroberyx affinis | reverse complement strand
TGTTCCTATTAGCGTGATAGCAGGTGTCATTTTTGCCCTAACCTTATAAGGCTGGGAATCAAAATCCTGGGCTACTAAAATCGCTTCAATTCTACCAAGCGCTGAAAAATGTCAGAGCAGAGAAAAATCTTCACTGCCAACTTTTGGTTCTTGAATGTGGAGAAATCCACTTCTCCCAGCCAGTCACCATCAGCAATTTTTTTTTGATTGATTGTATTGTACCCATCTTTACTTGCAACACTGTGCAGTAGGTAATGCTGGCAAAGATACAACAAACCACACTGTTGGAATGAGGAAACATGGTCAAAGGTAGGGACAGACATAAGGATCACAATATTGAATCAGACCAATTCAGTTGTCAGTGTTTCAAATTTCAAGTTTCAAGTTTATTTTCCATTTACATCAAGAGTTCCAATGCATTTTAATATAAATGGAAAATAAAGTTGAAACACTTATGTGCTGTTAGATAAACATGATGACCTGAGTGTAATTTTCTTGCTACTGCTATCATTTAAAAATTGTTGCATGTCTCCAAAACATCTTGCTTTTCAGGAACGGAAAATAAAAGAAGCGGTTCAGTTTTGGTCTGCATGTTAAATTTGAGCGATGACTGCGTCCAGAGGTGGAAACACATTCAATATCACTTAGGCTGATTGGCTTAAAATCCTGCTTTGGGGATTAAGCCAGTTAGACTATTGCAATGATGTTAATGCATCCTAATGAGCATCCTAGTCTAACTGCATTGATAATGATTGTTATGTGTAGCTGGCTTAATTAGCTTTCAGTGACAAATGTGGTAAGTGTTGTCCATTAGCTAATTACTGTATTTTATAATTGCTTTGGCTCACTGTTAACAAGTTCCAGGTCTGTATTTACTAAGCATTTGAGGCGGCGTTAATGCAGTTGTGTGTGTGTAAAAAGTGCCGATTCTGATCTTCTAACCTGTGTGCACAAGCGTTGGTGTGGAAATGGGGTCGACACCTGGCAGGAGACTCTCAGTGCGTTTGTCCCAGTTAATGTGTATTTTTTTATTTTTATGTATTTTGTAGCAATGGTAGGGTGCAAAAAATAAAGGGAGAGATTACTGAAATGGATCACTCCCATCCATTTACTAAACCAAAACGTGCATAAGTGCGCATAAATGAGGATGAGATTAAAAGAAGGTATCGGTTGCCATGAGGGGAACAGCATTTTATTTTTTAGAGCTCTGTTTGCATTGTTCTTTTTGACCCTTGGATCAGGCAGAAATGTGTCTCGGGTGTACAAACAGGGCCAGAAGATTGTCCTGACCTTGAGAGGAAGCATGAAATCTCAGGAGAAGGGATATGTGTGTGTGTGTGTGTGTGTGTGTGTGTGTGTATGTGTGTGTTGTTGGCACTCCAGCTGTCAGCTACAGAAAGAGGTGAAGTCTGCAGTCGTTTGTCCCGTTGCTCTGAACGGTCCATGACTAGTGAAGCGCAGCCTGAAGGAAAGTAAAAGGGAGGGAGAGACAGAGGGACAGAGGGAGGGATGGAGAGGTGGGGGAGGGAGGGAGAGTGATGGAGGAAGGGAGGATGGATAGACGGATGATAGATGGATAGACCCAGAACAAGCATGAGTCTTATAACCGTTGTAGCCGTGACCAAAGAATATGTAGCTGGCTGTCTAACTGATCTCTATGGCTGTGACCATACCAGCTAACGTTAGTAACTAGCTAACAGCTAACTTGTTTACATAGTCAGCAAACTGTTACACCTGAGCACTTTGCTCTTTCTATTTAACAGGGAAGTTATTAAATTGTGAATGAAATACCTACAAATAAAAAACATTTGTGTTAGCTAACTTACCTCCGTCTTTGACAATGCCAGCTCTGCCCGTCACGGTCGTGACTTTTCAAATTGGCCCGCCTCCTCTCTATTTTGATTGGTCGCCTGATTGAACCAATCAGGCAAACAGTTTCTGACTTGAGAAGATGTTTCAATAAGCAAAACTCCTATCTGCGATTTTTTCAGTCATAAATGTCTTCAGATTTTGCTTAAAATATTCTGTTAAAATCGAACCGTGAACCCAGTATCATGTATCAAACCGGGGCCGTTAGCTGAATGAACCGGTACCTCCGTCTCATATTAGCCTGGGTCCAGACTCCTGAATCCCGTCCCGCCCACTCTGCAGATGTTGTCGAGCAATTGAAAGAGTCTGATGTTGCTCTTGTTCTCGCTGTGAGAAACAATTGAGCCAATCAGCACCTTTGCGGGCGGGACTAAAGTTTGAACCGTTCGATTTGTTGAAATCACTCCCTTAACCAACAAATTGTCTTTTTTTTTTTAAAATTGACCGATATTCTTGGTAAAGTTGGTAAATCCGCTGGAGAACCATGGATGTAGAGGCTAACTGGCTGCACCATCAGTGTCGACTGAAGTAACGTCAGTCACTGATTGGTTCGAGGAAAATCAACCCCCCACACACAGAAAACGGCTAACATGGAGGCAATCTCAGGCTAAATAATGGAGTGGGAACAAAATGACCATCCAGTCTGAATATCAGGCGAGCATTCCTGAATAGAACGTACGACCTTGAGCGACGTGGAACATTTTTTTTTAAACCTCCAGCAAATCTGTTTCGACTTTACTGGAAATAGATGCTGTTGCCAAACGTAATTACCCAAACCGCTGCTCGCTGGCTTGACTTAGGCTTGTTGTCTTCCCAAATCAGCTTATCGAACAGCATCGGGGACTCGTGCCGGCTGGACGTCTCTGGATGTACAGTAAGCCGGCGCTATGGTATATTTCACATTGAGGAGAAGGTGGCTGTAACCCGTAACGACAAGCTGTCAGACTGAATCAGCGAGGCTTGCTCATGCTGCTTTATAATGTATGGACCTAATGTAGAGAGTGATGTGGCGCACGCTGTAGCAGTCGATATCAGAGGCTCTTAACCTTTATAGCTTGTGACACCAAAAAATAAATGCATACTTGTGACTGCGCAGTCTGGATGGACACACACACACACACACACACAACCTTTGACACCAACAATGATTTTTTTCTCCCCCTTGTGAGTCTTGTTTCTCTTAATTCATTATTGGAGGAGGCCTAAAGGCTGCAACATTTCATTAGAAGAAAACATACCCTAAACATTGATCTATGGACCTGACACATATTTATATTTACATTTCCTAACTCATCTGGTGGTGACCCCCCCCCCCAAAAAAATCTCTCTGTTACCTCCTCAATCTGTGATGTTCAACGCATTCCAGGAGTCATTTTGTGATGAAGTGTTGTCATTTAATTTTTTTGGTGTACCCACTTTCCCTCAACCCGCCTCGTCTACTTCTATTTCAGTTAGTGGTTTCCTAGATTTCCCTGAATGATTTTCTACAACCCCCCAGAGAACAGGTGTGAACTTGTTGCATTCAGCTGTGGGTTATATGTGCAGGTGGAGAGAACACAAAGGAGAGAGAGAGAGTTTTTTCCAGTCAAGAAAAGTGACAGTTGCATCCCTTACTCCAAAAGCAACATGTCTTGTAGCTGCATTGCATTCTGGTCTATTGAGGCTACTGTTGGTGGAGAAATCGGTCTCTCTGCCTCTTCTACGATGGATTTCGTCGACTTCGGTGCAAAATGGCGGCTCTAGAAAGAAGCCTGACACCAAAACCTGACGTTTACCGTTGATGTTTTAGATCGCTGAATAATTTTCTGCTAATAAACTCCACTGTAGCTGCTGGAAATATGTTGATGTGATGTCATGTTATCTACATTTGGCCAGTTAAAAACACACTACCAAAGAACAAAATGGGCCCTGAAATACAAGGTACATTGCCAATAGCTGTTTTTTCAGTATTTTTGGGTGGATTTCTCATAGTGGCACATTCTGACTTTAGTAGATCTAGCTACGAACCTGCTGGGTTATCAAAAGGTTTCTGGAATACTGGGTGTCCTGGCTGTCAGCAGCTTGTATCGCAAAACTATATACTTTTGACGTTGACATTTCCAATCTGCCTCACGGCATAAATGTCCTTTTATGCATCTATATCGCAGCAGTACTCTAGACTAATACTTTTTTGAATGGTATACTGTACAGCCGAACAAAATTAGTTGATTGTAATACAAAACTCTAACTCTAACTAATTACCAGACCATTCCGTCTAACTTCTGACATTCGAAAAGAGAGCGATATTTTATTTTTCCACACAAGCCAAAGTACAGCAGTAGTCCTGCAAGCCGGCAGTAAAAACTGGGACTTCTGCAACAGCTACATCTGTATGTGATCTAATTAAGCAGAAATACAAAAAAACAGAAAAATAAATTCAAGACTTTAACCTCAGGCACACTGTGAAAAGGCTGTGAAGTATAACCTCAAGTCATCTCTTGGCTCGGGGCTGGTGACAACCCCGGGGTGAAGAGCGAGCTGTGTGTGAAGCTCTACAGTATACAGAGGAGGAGGAGGTGGCGGCTATATAGTACAGTAAGCTTTAGTGACAAGCTGTCACAGTGAATTATTGTGGCCGGCTGTCGCTGCTTTATAATATATGTACATATACTGTACGTATATACTTATAGGGGCAGTGACCAAGTGGCTCCATAATGTTATGTTAGGTTTGTGAGGTTTGAGCCCCAGTCCAGCCCTTACTTTGGGCAGGGAAACCACCTTCCTCCTGTGGGTGTCACAAAAAAATCTGTTTTATTATATAGATTAGAAAATATTAGCTTTACTTTCCTTATATATTGACTTGCACTGTGTTTTCCACAATCCATGTCTCGGTTGTTTCAGGATTTACAGATCCTCCTTTGTCAACCTGTCTCCTTGCCGTCATCTGCACAGATTAATTTATTTAATGAAACAGGCAGGTGGTCCCAATGTTTTGTACACTCAGTGTGAATCAGGAGCGTATTCTACACACACACACACACACACACACACACACACACACAGACAGGCAAACAAAATTTCTTCCTCGCTCTCTGCCTCTTCTCTCTCCTCCTCTCTCTCTCTCTCTCTCCAGCTGGGTCCGGTCGCCTCAGGGTTTGAAATATAACACTATCAACATTTATTACAATCTCTCTGCCTCTCTCTCTCTTCCTCGCTCTCCCAAAAGTATTACTATATGTCCCTTTTTGCTCTTTGCCTCAATTTCTTCTCTCTCTCTCTCTCTGAACTTCTCCTCCCCGTCTCCTGCCACTCTGAAGTGGAGAACATTTGATTGACACTTCTGTCCAGTGGCCTTACAGGACCATGAGTGTGTACATTTTTAGTATCGGAGGCTCCAATGGGATTCAAACTGTGACTGTAGTTGAACACCAGAAGTGATTTCACAAAGTAAACAGTTTGCCTCCATTCATTGTCTATGAGAAGAGTGAGTAATCGCGTGCACACGGCATGATGGGATAGGAGGCGATATGAAAGTTGCACAGACAATATACATATGCAAATGAGTATGACAGTGGTGGCACAAGAACCAATCGGTTTCAGGCAAAAATCCGGTTCTCATTACATTTCTAACTTTTAGGAGGAGAGAATTATTATAGTTGTGAATTCTACAACCAATCTCTGTCATCTTCTAAAGATCTTGGCAAACAAAATAATACATGGAGGAAGAGGTAGAGTTTGTTGGTCTGTTAGCACAATATTTTAGCTGCTAACTTTAGCACTTGTAGGCTAAACAAGCATTGTTAACTTGCTAGTCTACCTACACCATCACATCCAAACTGATGTAGCCACTGCACTAGCTAGCTCGCTAAAGTAAAGCATAATTTCAAGATTACATTTCCCAGACATGTGATCATGGATTATATTTGGGTAAAATGAAATCAAGAAAATTATAAAATACAAAATATGTCTACATAAACAAACCAATAATCTAACATTGTGTTTGAAGAGCAAAGCTACAAGAACTAGGTGTATGTTTGTGTGTCTGTTGCTCTGTGTATGTGTGTGTATGTGTGTGTGTGTGTGTGTCTGTCTCTCTCTGTCTCTCTCTCGGATTTGCAGAGAAAGAGGGAGGTCAGATTGTGAATTTAAAATGTTAAAATAATTACTGACTTCTCTAACCATTCTTCTGCTTATGCTCACAAGAGAGACAGAGAGAAAACAGACTTTGTGAGAGAGAAATGACAAGACAAAGACAGACAAAGATGCTAAGAGATGGAGAAAGAGAACAGAAACTGCGTGAGAGAGAGAGAGAGAGTTAAAATTACTGAGAGAGGGGAAGAGGCAGAGAGAAAGAGGAGAGAGGTCTGGTGGGAATCCTTGGGGGTGAGAACAACTTCCTGTTCTCATGAATCTTTGTGTGAAACCAAATTACTGTCGACAACAGGATCACAGACACACAGAGAGAGAGAGAGAGAGAGAGAGAGACAGAGAGAGCGAGAGGGTGAGAGAGAGAGAGGGAAAGAGAGAGGAACAGAGCGATAGAAAAACAAAGAGACTGAAATGAGAATGATACTGTGAATCATTTTAAAGGTTTGGATTGTGTTCTCCCGCTTTGAACGGAGCCAAAGACAGACAGATCGAGATAGATGGATAGATGGCAGGAACACAGATAGATAGATAGACAGACAGACAGACAGAAAATGGAAAGACAGACAGGCCGCTACAGACAGATGAGACATTAAACAGAGATGGAGAGCAACAGACCAGCATCGTTCTGTAATCTAATGATGATGCTGATGATGAGCGAGTGTGTGTGTGTGTGGTGTGTGTGTGTGTTTGGACTAAATGTAGACTCTAGCTCTAATTATCTGTCACACACTGAAATGGAATAAGTCCTCGGGGAGAGAGAGAGAGAGAGAGAGAGAGAGAGAGAGAGAAAGCTGGAAAGACGGGGAAAGATGGAAGAGAAGAAGGAGAGAGAGAGAGGAGGAAGAGCGGTGTAGAGGGCGAGACAGCAGTTATGTAACCTGACCCCCTGGTGCACCACTGTCTTTGCAAGGCCTGTCACTTATACACACTCACACACACTCTCACACACACACACACACACACACACACAGATATAGGAGAGGCCGTTCGGGGCTTAAAAATGCTAACTTTGCTTTTCAGACACATATAAGAAATATTCACACTCACACATATGAAATAGTCTCACATATCTGCATACCCCTAAATACTGACACGTGTAAATATATGAAACATGTGCACATATATCAGGAACGGGTTAGGCTGGACTGAGCCTAATACAGTTGAAATATAAATCATAGACCGATGCAATTGTCCTGCAGTCCTACGACTCTAAACCTTTGTAAAGAAGAGAGTAAATTATTGCTGTGTTTATGTACTGTACAAGACTGTGTCAGGATTATTTCAAAAGCCGATTGCTGAGCATAGAGTTGTAGGTTGTTGGTTTTCAGTGATCATTTGAATTTCCCATCCTTTGAAAATTGAATCTCTTGGCTGTCTTCCCACTTAAAATGCAGTTTTTTGTCGTTAATATAACATGGCCACAGCAATGAACTACGCTACAGATAAGATGTTTTCTTAACTGAAGATGATGATACACTGAAAATTCTTATTAAATTTGATGTCAAACTTTGATAGAAAATTTGGAAAGTGGAAACAGACATGTCCTTTTATTATCTAGCCAAGCTTGATTGGTGACAAACAGAAAAGTTTCAATATAATCCAATCAGAAACAAGAAAATGGATCAGGTGACCTTCCCCTTCTCTACCCAAACCGCTTTACAACAGTGACAGATGGTGTGAGGTGGTGCAAAGATCAACTCAAAATATTTCATTTGGTTACAATTAAATTAAGTTCTTCATTCCCATATTGAAATAATGAGTAACGTGATAATATTTATTTATTTCATTTAACTGTTACTGAGATATGTGTACTGTATGTGGTGATCATCAGATACTGCTAGCTTATTTTGCATTGGCAGCTAATGTTCACACACTCACACACACACACACACACACACACACACACACACACAGCATGACCTCTTCCCTCCCTCTCCCTGCAGTGAGCTCCAACCAGAGCCATGGGGAGTACCCAGACTGCAGGAGTGAGAGGGAGTCGGGAGGCGAGGCGTCTCTCCTGGTGTCTCCACTGGTGGTGGCTGGGATCGTTATAGGACTCGTCCTCTTCCTCTCCTGCGTCACCATCATCGTCGGCAGCCTGCGCAAAGACAGCCGGCTGCGAAACCCGCACCTCCGAGCCAGTTATGGTGAGGGAGAGAAGGCACTTTCTACATGTTGAACTAACCAACTGATTGAGTGACTGACTGTCTAGTTTATAAACTAACTAAGTGAATGACTAAACAAGTAGAACATGTTGTCCCCTACTAATGATGCAGGCAGCCCTTGGGTCAATCAGCAACAAAATGCATCGTCCCTCAAAGTTTCATCAAAATTGGACTGGTAGTGTAGCAGTTATGGCCTTTCAAAGTTAGAAATGGTGACCTTTAAGTACAGAATCCATCAGGCCAATCAGTGTAATTTTTGCTTGAACACAGTGTTAAAGGGTAACTTCGGTATTTTTCAACCTGGACCCTATTTTCCTAACTGCGGGTGTCTAAGTAACTAACGGGGACAACAATTTTTGAAATTGGTCCAGTATTGAGCGAGATCGCTTCAGCCGGCAGCCGCGAAACGGGCTGCAATGTAATCCAACGGGGCAAATGTGAACCGTCAATGTACGTCCACTAAAAGTGCTTGTTTTTGCCACTGACTGGCTCAGATTGTTATTATAAGTGTCTGACAACATTATGGAAAGGACTCTATACAGAAATGAAATGTACTTCCTTACCTTTAGCCAGAGCCGTTCTGCCTTTAGCTCTTCATCCGTATACTCTGGCTCAAATAAATACGGTCGGCCAACGAATTCAAAGGCCTCTTCCATGTTGTCGAAATCAGCTAAATATTCAGCCATGACTTAGAAAATATTTTAGATAACACTGAGCTACGATTTCTGTACTCCAACACAACAAACTCCCCCCGGCACTCCTCTCTCCAACTCTCACTCACTTCCTGCAACAACTAAGCTCTCGCGAGACTTGAGCAAGACTTGGTTACACACAGACCGGATCAAGCATAAGGTAAGGAAGTGCGTTTCATTTCTGTATAGAGTCCTTTCCATAATGTTGTCAGACACTTATAATAACAATCTGAGCCTGTCAGTGGCAAAAACAAGCACTTTTAGTGGACGTACATTGACGGTTCACATTTGCCCCGTTGGATTACATTGCAGCCCGTTTTGCGGCTGCCGGCTGAAGCGATCTCGCTCAATACTGGACCAATTTCAAAAATTTTTGTCCCCATTAGTTACTTAGACACCCGCAGTTGGGAAAATAGGGTCCAGGTCGAAAAATACCGAAGTTACCCTTTAAGATGTGTCCGCCATCCAAGTTTCGTCAAAATCAGACCTGGTGTGTCTGAGATTTCACCTGAGATGATGGATGGACAGACAGACTTTCACTGCAAAGGGGAAAATTATGGACTGAATGCCTAAATGTTAAACCATCAAAAGAAGCATGTCAATTATCACTTTTTTTTACCAATATATTACAATTTCAAACTTTGTGAAGTCCACAAATGAACTCCACATCTTCAGAAACTCTTTAGGTCTTCCCTTTGCAACATGTGTTAGTTTTTCCATAGATAGGGAGCCTGAAAGTTCCTTCATCCGTTGGCTGATAGCTGGTGGTTTTTCAGTTGTATGTTTTGCTTTAAGTCAACAGAAATACACCAGTTTCTTTTTGGTAGTCTCTAAGTTACAGTTTATAGGACAGACACCACATATATTATCATGCATAGTTAGACAATTCACTAGTTAGTTTATTGACGAGCAAACAAACAAACTTAGCCTGATGTTTCTCTCTTTCTTCAGGTCCAGATGGATTTTCCTACGGAGGCTCAGTGGGTGAACTGAGGTCCACCTGCCTGGAAGACTTTCCTCCTGGTTTAGACTTCGACTCGTACACAGAAACTCTGTCGCAGACCAACAACATGTACCCCGACTCACCTCCAGGGTAAGTGTGTGTGTGTGTGTGTGTGTGTGTGTGAGTGTGACAGAGAGAGAGAGGGAGGAAGATTGGCAGACAGGTAGAGAAAGGTAGAAGAGAGGGGGGGCAGAAAAAGTCGACTCAGCTTATACTCCAAGTGATATTTAACTTTGGTAGAATATTTCTGGACATCTTTGGTGCTCAGTGCTCATTGCTGTGGTGTTTCTGCACTGCAATTCCCAGAGATCACCTGTCAATCAAACAGTGTGGGCGGGACTTCTTCCTTGGGTCTTCTGTTGATGCAGTTTGAGTTTCTCTCTTTTCTTTGTCTGTTCAGCCATGGTGGCCATCGCTGCTCAAGCTAACTACCCAGTTCTTCTTCTATTGATTTCAAACAAACTAGAAACGCAAAACGCATCATGCTTAGAACAGCAAATCTAAAAGCTTTCATGAACTGGGAATAGGTTGAATCACTATTATGTTATATAGACGATAAAGAGTATCAAAATGAACATGTATTTATATGGAAATGTCGCAGATTATTAATTTAACCCTAGAATTCTGCCTATTTCTCTGCCAGTACTCGACATTGCTTTATAAAAAGTATGACCCAGAACATAGAATGAAATATTGGATATTACCTGAGTCTACTTTAGCTTGTTAGTGGTTGCCTTACAGGAACATTTTTTTTAATTACACTGTTAAAATGAAAATAAAGTGGTGCTGACTACGGGTCCCCAGAGCAGCCAGTGTTGGTGTTTGACCGTTCCTGAACTCCTGTTGATATGCGTGGGATAAAATGTTCTGAAAATGAATTAAATTAAATGAAAATGTTCTCCCAAATCACTGCAACCACACAAGCAGCCTTTCATTTCCCCTTCAAGCTGTGTGTGTAAAGCAAGCACCCAGTATATTACATGAAATTGACTGTTTTGCCTGTCCTTCTGAACCCAAGCCACTCTCTGTTTGACCCTCTCTGCTGTGGAAATTCATTCATTAGGGAGTCCTGGTACCCTTGATGTCCTTAGTACGTGTGTGTGTGTGTGTGTGTGTGTTTGTGTTTATACATGTGAGTGAGTAAGAGACAAAACATGAAAGACAGAGAGTAAAAGGGTGTGTGTGAGAGAGTGAGAGAAACAAGGTGAGCAAGAGAGTGAGAATGGCAGTGCGCGTGCGTGTGTGTGTGTGTGTGTGTGTGTGTGTGTGTGTGTGTGTGAGAGAGAGAGAGTGAGTGAGAGAAGGAGTGAGAGAGGGAGAGAGAGAGACTGCTAAAGGCCAATGTCATGGTGTTTGTGATCTAAATGTCAGCTGGTCTAATTGGCAACTTTAATAATTCACACACATCCATCCCCTGCAGTGTGTGTGTGTGTGTGTGTGTGTGTGTGTGTGTGTGTGTGTGTTGTGTGTGCAGGCATGTGTCCCAGAATCAGAGCAGATCCCTCTCCTTCCACTTGGTCTCCCTTAGAAACACCCAGTCACATGACCTGAATCAACTAATACTAGGTTAGATATTTACTTTTCCATTTTGCTTTTCCATTTTCTCCATTAGAAAAAAGTTCATTGTTGAGCTAGAAACATGACAAAATGTCACATTTTAACTCAACGATGAGACAAAATGCCAAGAAGATGCAGTGAGGATTTGTGAAATTGTGACAAAAGAAAAAAGCTGTAAACACATCATCAGTGTTGGTGATTTACAGCATCAATTACAGTATCAAATGGTTATTATTTTTGTGAATCAACAACATATGAAGATCATTCATTTTCTCACTGTCCACTAACGTACAACTATCTAGTATCAGGTAGGACTCCTTTGTCTCCAGAAGAGCCTGAATTCTTGGAGGCTTCATGAATTCAACAAGGTGCTGGAAACTTTCCACAGGGATTTTGATCCCGGCTGACGTCACTCAGTTCCTGCGGGGTTTCGGTGGCACATTCCAGACCCTGATCCTAAATGTTTCTTTCTATTGGGTTGAGATCTGGAGACTGAGCTAAAGTCACTGTCATGTTCCTGGAACCATCTTGAAGACGATGGCACATTATCCTGCTGGAAGTAGCCTATACATTTTTTAAAAAAGACGGTAGACCGTGAAAGGATGCGCCTGGTCAGCAACAAAGTTTAGCGGTGTTTAAATGATGCTTTATTGGTACTAATGGGCCTAATGTGTCATATGAAAACACCAATGCACCGCCTCCACCAGCCTGCACTGCTGACACCAGGCAGGATGGAGCCATTGATTCATGCTGTTTACACCTAATTCTGACTCTGCCATCAGCATGACAACAGAGACCAAGTCACAACCTTTTCAGTCATCCAGCTTTGGTGGTTATGCACCCACTTCAGCTATATATAATTACATATAAATAGTACAGTTCTAAATAATTATACAGTTATTGTCTAAATCAATATGATGTGAATGTGTGAATTGTTCCTTGTGTTAAAATTTTACATTTTGACAATATTGTTTGCGCTTTACAACCCATACAGCCGTGATTTTAAATTGAAATTAAATGGGAGAGAAGAGGAAAAGAGGAGAGGAGAGTAAAGGAAAGGAAAGGAAAGGAAAGGAAAGGAAAGGAAAGGAAAGGAAAGGAAAGTAGAGGAAAGGACAGAAAGGGGAGCTTGCTAGCTACGTCAGCACTCTGGCAAGGAACCAGAGCGTTCTGGACAGGCTGCCTGAGAGCCGGAATTTCTGGCCTGCAAAATGTGACAGCAGCCAACACACACACACACACACACACTCACACACACACACACACACACACACACACACACACACACACACACACACACACACATACATACACATCACACATTTTGTTTACCATAATGCTAGCAAGTTGTCGTTTTGGTACTCTGTCAACAAGCAGGTAGTTGCAGTCATGTGATGATCCTGCAGTGTGTGTGTGTGTGTGTGTTTGTGTGTGTGTGTGTGTGTGTGTGTGGGCCACAGATGGTTGAGGGAAACTCAGAGAACTCAGATCAACAGCTCACCTACTGAGACTGTGAACGCTACGCTTCCGACACACACACACACATACACACACACACACACACTCACTCAAACAGAAAAACACACACTCTCGGATCAGCAGCTCACCTGTGGAGACTGTGAAAGCTTGTGCTTCCGCTCAGGGAGAACTGGGCACACATCGGTATACACACACACACACACCAACACACACACTCACACACCCACACATGCACTGACACCCACCCCCACACACACACACACTCACACACCTTGTGTCCCTATCTGAATTGTGTTGCATATTAAAGAGATCAATGCGCATTAACACAAACAAACACAAATGAACACAAACTGTAGCACAGACACCAAGTTAGGAGGTTGGTTTCTCACTGCTGATGCTGGTGACATGATTTGCAATAGTTGAGATTAAGATTATTTTAAGGCATTTCTCCTGTATTAAAGAAAGGAAAAGTGGCAGGAAAGAGGGCAGAGAGAGGGGATCGATGCACAAAGTTTAGAACACATTAGTATGCGCTGTGGGCTCGGGGCAAAAATTCTTTGAAAGTTCATAAAATGTCGGTGAAAGAGACCCACAGCTGCAAAAACAGCCCAATAGTACCTATTTCTGACTAAAAATCTGCATAAAAATCAACATATCCCAGCTTCCAAGAATCTACATTGTATCACAATAGCATTTTTGGTGGGAAAATAGGCCGTGAGATACCGAGATTTCAAAATTCAAATAACATGCCTGCCTCCCTCTGACTGCCCTGCTCTCTCCTTTGGACTGATTTTGGTGATTGGAGTAGAGTAGAATTTGACCTGTAATATTTTTTTTCCCTCAATTCTAAGGATTTTTAGTGATATAAAAATGATATTACCCTTTTTTATGTGTTGCAAAAATGCAACACATGGGCTTCAATTGTCATCATTTTTCTGTATTATTCACACAACAGGCCCCGTCATCACTGAATCATGAGTATCTTCATATCAAATGATGTGCGAAGTAATTTGTCTGCCTCTCTGTCATGATAAATGTGTTAGAAATATGACCTACTTTGATAAACAGTTGAGCAAAGTATTGTTTTGCTCTAACTAAAAGGAATCGTGCAGCCTTCAATAGGCTACATGCTGTATTTTAGGGTTGTTGGGAGGTTGTCTTCACTTTTAATTGTATAGAATAGAAATGTATTGTTCTCGGTGAGGAAATTTGTTTACACAATTTGCAGCAATGCCTTGAACATCAGTATGTAGTTAAACACACAACTTTTCATAGAATATACTGTATACAAAAAGATTCCTACAAAAAGGGAAACCTGTCGAAAGCCTCACCTATTGATGGCAACAGGGTGTAAGTTGAGAATAACGCTTGTTGCTGTGTAATATGTTGTTATAACTTTAAATAAAACAATCCACTATTTAGATTTCAGAATGTCACTGACAAAGAGATGAAGAGTGTTCTCAGTGTTCAGGAAGTTTTGGGTTGATTTTGAGTCAGAGGACAGCGACAACAGAGGAGAAAACAAAACACAGGATGACAGCTTTACAAGTGACGGTGAAAGTGAGAGGAAAAATCCAAAGTGAAAGCCAGAGAGAGAAAGTGAGAGTAACGAAACTGAGGATCGGCCAAAAGTGGATGCACAGTGATCTGATCTCATGAATCAACATCTCAAAAATTGCATTGGTGTGACCGCAGCCGTAGAACATGGTTACACTTGTCATCTCAGTGCGACTTTTATCGTCCCATCCCAGGTCTGGACACACATGAATCGGATTTTGCTCACATTGCTGATCACACTCGCCCTGAAAATGGCTTTTATGTCTCTCCTGTGGCTGGATTTCTTTGAATCTGTGTCTGCTTTACTTTTTCCTGCTCTCCCTCACCATCTCCATACATTGCTTGTATGCATCGTGGATTGTATTTTGTTGTAACTGTTGCAATTTAAGTGCTGTAATTTACTTTTTTTATTTTACCCACCTCACTTTCCCTCACTTCCCACTTCAGTTAGTGATTTCCAACGTTTCCCAGAATGCGTTTCGACAACCACTGTTGAATGCGTGTTGAGAACTTGTTGAATTTCAGCTGTGTGTCATATGTGTAGATGAGAGAGCGGTAGAGATTATGTTAGCGATAGCAAAGGTAGAGCAAGATGATTTCCGGTCGAGAAAAGCTGTGAATCGAGCTGTATTGCATTCTGGTCTCTTGAGGTTACTGTGGGTGGAGAAATTGGTCTCTCTCCTCTGCTACGATTGATTTCTCCCTGTATGATTGTTGAACGTCTCTTGGTGCAAAATGGCGGCTCTAGAAAGAAGCCCTCCCTCTTTGATTCTGAGGGACTGACACCAAAACCTGACTACATGTTGTCTACATTTGGCCAGTTATCTATGGGAATCATAAAAAAATACATCTCCAAACCACAAAATGGGCCCAGGAATGCAAAATACATCACCAATCGTTGTTTTGTTTAACAGTTTTGAAGTGTTTTAGGGTCGATTTCTCCTTTTTTTTACGACATGATCAGATGTAATGTAAATGTAAAGAGATGTAAAGGGAGAACGGGAAAAGTAACGCAGACTCAGATTTAGATTTATGCAGCAACAAGAGACGCATAACAGCCGCTTTCAGGTCAAGTATCAACAAGTTTGATCAAATCGAATCTTGTGAATCACATCTCAAACTGTAGCCTTAGTCCACTGAGACGCGAGAAAGCAGAGAAATCAGTTCAACTTTGGCATGAGGCTTATAGTACACAAACACACACACACTCAATATACACACAAAAACACACAAAGACAAACACACACACACACACACCTGTGAATGCAGCATCTATACTGTTCTTTTCACAATAAACTCTACAGGCGAGCGCCTCTCACAGCGGTCGAGAGCATGGACCTGCCAGATTCACACACACACACACACACACACACACACACACACACACACACACACACGGGACCATATGCTGCATGCTGTAGCCAGAGTTGTCCCCTGTCCAGATCTGTAGAGCGTCACAGCGAACAGGAGCCAGAGGTCCTCCCTCTGTCCTGACCTGTGTGTGAGTCTCCCATAGACTTCCTTCTATCATGGCAGCTTCTGTCGTTACACCTATATTAACTTTAACCACCATAAACTAAAACAGCTTAAAATAACTGGAGCTCACTTTATGCCTCCTTCATAAAGGATATAAATGACGCTTTGTGATTCCTATGGAGTAATCTTTGTCCTTTCACCTAAAATATCACTGTGCTGAACTATCTGCTGATCTATCACCCCCTAGACTTAAGCATGATACTTCCTGCTCTATCATAGAAGGAAAATACCCCCCCCACACACACACACACACACACACACACACACACACACACACTCTACCTGTCACACTGTCTCAAATCCATTGTCAACTACAGTAATATTCGGTCATACTGAAAAAATACTGAAGCAGTAATTTTGCATGAGCCGTCTAACCCCTCAGTCTCGCTTAATGCCTTGAATGTGTCGCTCTCAGATGGAAGTTCATTCATTTCAAATGAGAGAGTCCATTACCATGCATTACACTGTGATGCATGTGTTGCATATGCTGGATTTATTCTCCTTATGCAGTTTATCCATAAATAATCATGTTGTTTTACCCCATGTTTGTACTTGCTCTGTGGGGAGTTAAAATTTAAGTTGTAGTATTATTATCAGAAACAATGACAAAATAGTTTAATCTCAGTAGGTTTGCAGCCACATAAATGCATCACAGTCCAACATGATTGTAATTTGTTAATTTGTCCTTTTTTGTGTGTGCAGTCATTACACAAAATTTTACAATGTCAGGTTCCTTGAAAGCTCTTTAATCTTCAAAAGTCAAGGTTCAGTAATTGAGAAAAACTGGTTTATTTTCCCTCTTAATACATGCATTTTTCATATTTTTTCAGCTTTCAGCTCTCAATTACAGTTTTGAAGTGTCAAATAGTATAATGACCAAATATATTACCTTGCTATTGAGTGAAAACATCTTTAAGTCCAATTTTTATGTTTTAATTTTTAGTTTTTCGGGGTAATTTATGAGATGCGCCTGGATGTCAAACAGAAAACAGACAGTAAAAAACAGACAGAGAGATAAATAGAAGCAGGAACTAGTTGTGTTGCTCCCGGCATGAGTCTCAGAGGAGAGAGCTGGAATTATTTTGACTCAGCAACACCTAGCTGGTGTTATCTACCCTTAGTCGGGGGGGAAACGCTCACACAGACACATACACACACACACACATTAGCACACATGGGTGTAAAACATCACATACAACACACACAATCATTATCTAGTGTGAGGTTATGCACACACACTGGTGCACACACACATAAACAGCAGAAAAACACCGGGGAGTGGAGTGTAACTCCTGAGAGAGAGAGAGAGAGAGACCAAACAGCCTCACACCCAACCACACTGGGATTTACAGGGTGTTGCAAAACCCTGTAAACACCCAACACCCTCAACTCCCTTAACCCCACCCGCAATCCCCACCCATATTTCCCCTCTCTCCAATTTTCACCTCACTGTGCCTTATTGGCACAAATGTGACAAGTCAGTTTTCCCAAAGCAACAAAATAATCAACATAAAAAACACAAATAAACAACCCTCGATCCTTTGTTTGTCTCAGTGTGTGTGTGTGTGTGTGTGTGTGTGTGTGTGTGTGTGTGTGAGAAAGAGAGAGAGCGAGAGAGAGAGAGAGAGAGAGAGAGAGAGAGTGACAGAGAGAATTTATTAAGAATTCAGGTGAATGTGACAAACAAAATAGACTGCTTTTATCATCATGAGTCATATCTGCTAAGAGAAAAAAAATTCAGCTTTTGAGAACAGACAAAACAAATCAAAGCAGTATCAAGTTTCACTACTTGTACCTATTAACGTCAACATCATACCCTTCACATCACATTAAAGACCACAGTAAAGATGATATATTGATTTTTTTTTTTTTTTTAAAGATTTATTTTTGGCATTTTATGCTTTATTTGAGAGATATAGTGAGAGAGAGACAGGAAAGTATGGGAGAGAAAGCGAGGGGAGGACATGCAGCAAAGGACCACGGGTCAGATTCGAACCCGGGTCGCTGCGGGAAGGCCTGAGCCAAATGGTACGCGCCCTTCTCGGTGAGCCACCAGGGCGCCCCGATATATTGATTTTTAAAAATGCTAAACCTTTGAAAAACATATCCAGCATTAAGTATTGATTGGCTAACGGCAGGATGAAGCTCGATTGGACAATCCTCTGTTCTTCCCTTCTCCTCTTCCTCCTGATTCGTCTACAGTCACGCTCCTCATGTCGGTCTGCATGTTAATCACTCAATAAACCAATCAATCAATTAAAGGGTACAAGATGATGCACCCACTCAGCCAATGAGCGAGGAGAAGATTGATGACTTTATCCAAAAATCATAGACCATCATTTAGGAACAAGCTCTTATTTATACAGATGGCCTTTAGATCACTGGACAGGCAAGTGGCGTTTCAAGTACTATTCCCATCCTCTATAGCAATACTGTTTGTTTCTCTGTGTGTGTGTGTGTGTGTGTGTGTGTGTGTGTGTGCGCCTGCGTGATGGGCTCTGGGGACATTAGGTCTGTCTGACTGAACCTCGTCCTCATATCAAGGCTAAAATAGCTCTCCCTCTTTCTCCCTATCTCTTCCTCTATCTCTCTCTTACACACACACACACACACACACACACACACACACACACACACCCACTTAGAGCCTCCAATGCTGCTCTAAAATAGCTTGGCACGTGGGCACACACACTCACAGAGAGTAGTGGAGGAGAGGGAGAAACTGCATGAGAATAAATAGAAGAGAGAAAGAGAGGCAGAAAGAAAGAAAGTCAGAAAAAGTACTTTGAGTAGGAATAATGGAGAATAGACAAGGTATCGACTCATAATCACATACACACACACACACACACATACACACACACACACATTGTGCTACCATACTGATATAGTTAACCACTGAGCTGATTGAGTTATCCTGATTTACTGCTTCCTACAGTATGTCTGCTCATCTACCATGTGGTCAACACACACACACACACACACACACACACACACACACACACACACACACACACACACACACACACACACACACACACTACAGTCTCTGTTCTCTATCAATTCTTGTTTTTCTTTCTTAATCTGTCCCCCCATCTTCTATTTCTATGTGATTTCTGTTTCCATATACTGTCTCAATTTCCCTGTCTCTACCTCTCTCTCTCTCTTTCTTTCTTTCTCTCTCTCCCTTGGGCGTGTTGTTGGAGTTCATCAGGGAGGCGTTGGGGGACTCTGCCAGTTGCCACCAGAAACTGGTGTTTGGCAGGAAGGAGGGAGGCTGCTGACTTTCTCTACTGCTGCTGGGTTGGAATGGGCAGGCAGGGAGTAAGGCTCTGCATGTAACAGGCGCTACGTGTCGCATTTTAAAATCAAACCAATACATCATTACCACATTCATTTGCTGATGTTAGTATAATTTCCGTAAAGAAACATGATTGAGAAGACTGGCAGCCTCTTCACTGCATTTTACACTGTGTGCCACCAGGTCGGATTTCACTGGATTGCTTTATGGCAGAAAACAGGAGGAGGACACTGTTCTTCCAGCACAAATGGAGCTACAGTGTCCAGGTTCTGGCCATAGCAGATGGTGGACAGAGTGAAAGGCCGATGGAAAAATCATTTCCAACATGTGCATCTTTTTCAGTAAAGCAAAAGAGAAAACCTTTGACCAAAGAAGCTCTTTCCTCTTTGTGACCGGAAACAACAGGGCTTATTTTGAAGGCGGTATATCATTACGTAATGTGTAATGTGATTACTTTATTCAGTAACAAGTAGTGTAAGGGATTACAATTAAAATTCAGTAATTACATTACAGTTATTAATCTCAGTAAACCTTAACCCCCTTTCAACTTTTCTTATCTCTCCTTTGAAATTTTCGAAGTTTTTTTTTCGTCAAGGATCTCAAGGACATGCTGGGCAGGTTAACATCGGCTACTAGTTAAAAAAATCAAAACAAAAGATGGAGGGTGAAGGTGAGACGCAGACTTTCAGCAGCTGGAAGTTTTCACATCACTTTGAATTGATCTCAGTCAAGGATGCAAAGAACATTATCGTCCGTTGTAAACTTCGTGTGGCAGCAAAGCACTTAGTTTCCACAGCGAAAAACACAACATCCAATTTATCGAAATGGAAAGTAATGTAATGAGTAATGTAACTGCTCCTGTTGAGTAAGTAGTTGTGTATGTGTATTAAGTAATGTGATTCCTTTTTAAGTGAGAAATGAGTAAAGAAAAATTTCCGTAACTTGCCCAACGCTGCTGAATTTTCTGTTTGCTGTGTGACTGACATGCAGAGGGCAGCAGGGCAGCGGGGCGGCACGGTGACCTTTGACCCCGCTGCTGACCTGCTGAGGTTTCCTTGAGCAAGACATTGATTTCCCTCCAGCTCCAGGCGTGCTGCTCTGTAGCTGAGCCCCGACCTCTGACCTCTTTGTGAGGGGGGGAAACGGGGATCATCAGTATTACACACATGCGGGGACAAGATGAGTGGCATAGGTCCGATAAAACCTGTGGCCAAGCTGGAAGGCAAAGTCTCTGCACACATAATATTCTTACAGTTCTGAATGTTTGTGGGCTGCAGAGTGCAGAATGTGCTGTGGGAGTTTTGCAGTATATAGCTGAATAGCAATGTGCCTGTGTGGGCTACTCGCACTGTAGATTTTGTGTTGGTGTGTGGTGTGTGTGTGTGTGTGAGTGGGTATGAGAGCAGGTGAGTTTTTAAGATGTGGTTGGTTATTTTTTTCCTTTGTTGTTGTTGTTGTTGGTGTTGTTGTTATGTAAAATGTTTTATTAAAGAACATCGCTCTCCCTCTCTCTACCTCTTTCTGTCAGTACGGAGACACCGACCGACCTGGACAGCTGTCAGCACATATCTGTTGACACAGAAAGCTGACACAAACACACACACACACACACACACAAACACACACACACACACACACACACACACACACACACACACACGGGAGCTAGGGCATGTGGATTCAATTCAGGAATTAGATTATGACTTCTAAAACTTACTTTTGGCATAAAATGTTGCTTATAACCAAGCCAGAAATAAATTATCAAAAAATAATGTTTTTTTATTGATTGATTTTATTGATATGAATTGAGGTTTTAATTTACATTATGAATTGACTAGAATGAAAGTGAGAAAGTGAGACAAACACAATCAGTGCTTCTCATTCATGTCAAGTTTCTCTGTCTCCACAGGTACAGTATGGTAATGATGTACTTTTTGTCTTCCATCTCCATAGTTATGACGAGTGCGTTGGCCCCGGTGCGACTCAGATCTACATCCCTACTGATGACCCGCCTCCTTACTCCCTATTGGACCCCTGTCAGAGAGGGGCGGGGCAAGAGGAGGAGCCTAACTACACCAGCTCGGACCCTTCTCCCTACCGCGGGGAGACCTCAGCCAGCGCCGCCTGGTTCTCCCCCTCCCGCTACCCGATAGGACTGCAGGACCAGGAGCGGCAGCAGATCGCGTCCATTTCCTTCCCTCTGGAGGCCGCGCCCCCTTACGAGTCGGTGGTGGCGGAGCAGGGACGGCCCCTCCCACTCATGCCGTGTGACCTTTTCAAGCACCAATCAGAGAGGGGGGGCGACGGCAACTCCCAGCAACCAGGGGCGAACCAGATCCTGTAGAACGAACTTGTACGTTCCTTTCACTTGCGCTGTTTGGCGTCCCCGGTTGAATTAAACACAATGTTTATGAGGTGGGACCCAAAATGGCTGTTGGTAGGAGCTGTGGCATCAGTTGAAAGCAAGGGACACTTCTTCTGCACTGTTGCCAAGGAGTCAGCAGCTCAGCGGACTGACATGCGGCCAAAGCTCTAGTGTTCGACAGCGGTTACTGCAATTTATCTCTGGACAAAAAGCTTCACTTCATGTGGGGCTGAAAAAAACGGTTTGTGGTCCCAATGATTCCCCCGGGAAGACGAATGCATTTCCGCCATATGATTACATTGTCTAGTTCTGTTTTTGCTGGGTTCAGACTGTTAATGTCTCTTTCTTGAATCAGGACTGATCTGAGATTCATGCTACAGAAGGCTAACCTCTGTTCATCATAGGTGACTGCAAGCTGACTTTGACTGTACAAGCATGGTTGAGTGTAAACAATATCGATGTGGTC
The DNA here is from genome assembly GCF_046629955.1 of Centroberyx affinis. Classification (NCBI taxonomy): domain Eukaryota; kingdom Metazoa; phylum Chordata; class Actinopteri; order Beryciformes; family Berycidae; genus Centroberyx; species Centroberyx affinis. The sequence goes on along the minus strand of NW_027283499.1, from coordinate 21,347 downwards.
TCCTGTAGTGTAGTTTAAGGTACACACAAGCACACAGAGTATCCCCACCTGTTTCTCTTGGCATGGTAGAGTATCCGCACCTATCGGCCTAATCGCCACGTCATCGGTGGTCTCCAGTTTCCTGTAGTGTGTAAACGTTCAACGCAATGTGCTATTCCGTAGCCTCCAGCCCAGAGTGTGGTGGTAGTAGTCTAGTGGTAAGAGAAGTGATTTTGTGACGAGATGGTTGCCATTTCTAATCCCAGACTCGCTAGGAAAATGCAGGGAGGAACAGTGAATAAAAAAAAACACTCTCTCTTCCTTCCTGCCCTTGAGCAAGGCACTAAACTGGAGCTGCACTGCGACCAACCGTAGAAGATAGTGGTTGTGCTGGGCGGCTCCCAGGTGTGAATGTATGTAACTGTGTGAGTGTGAAGCGGGGCGGGGCAGAAAAAGAGCAAAACCTTTTTCAAACCTCCCTGGATCAGTAACGGTTAAAAAATAGTAAACACTTGGGCTGCCTTCAAGTCATGTCAGAAATATCGTAATTTATGAGATGAGCGCACATGGACGACCCCACAAACTCGTAATTACCAGTTGGAAAGTTAGGTTTTCATTCATTTTGTTCATTTTGGTGCCATTTACAACCAAAACCACTTGAATGCAGAAGTCGTATTTACGACTGCCGAACTAACTTCTGAGAACGACTTGAAGGCAGCATTAGACAAATTAGCTAGGCTGTATGTAGACAATGAGATGTTAGCAGCCATACCAGAGCCATAGATAGAGTAAGTTCAGCCATTACAGTTTTTAGTGGCAGCCATGTTAGCTCCACAGTCCTATTAAATTTGTAATTCTATGCCAGCTGATGTTTTGAAAGGTGTAAGGCATATGTTTGTGTTATGGAGGGCATTGTTAAATATTTGCAGCAAACATCTCTTATCACTAGAGATGGGGCACCAACATGGCACCTGTTGTACAGCTTGTCCCAACTCTTTCTATCAAGGGCTCTGGTTGTATTTTCAACACTGTAACTAGACCCCAGCAGCGTAATGTAGCTTGGAGCCCTCCCTACCATGAGGTTGGGTCGATGCAACAGAGAGGTTACACATATACACATAAATACTGTAGACCTTAACGCACTGTTCACTGGGGAAATGTACACTACACATGTATGCCTCTGCCTGTCTGTCTGTCTGTCTCTTCGCTCCATCTCTCAAATGAAAGAATCAGTAGAGGCTTTGCAGTTGCATCACAAATCTCCTAGAAACCATGATTGGCATCATCATGGAGGTCCATTGCGGAGTTAGCTGTGCATAATGCAAATATATAAATATATAACAACAAGAAAAACAGAGATACCTGCAAAAGATTATTGTGTTGCGGGTTTAAGTCAATTCAGTAATGTTAGAAGTAAAATGATCCGATAAGACAGATTTCCAAATTAACGTTAGCCTACTGTGACACAATGTCTTGTCTTTAGCCTGTAGCCCCATTGGTCCTGGTCACTAATTTAATGCACTATGAGGTGTAGCTTGAAAAGTGTGAGCTTAGTTAACCTTTAACAAACAACTGGTTTATGTCAGTGTTAGCCAGCTAACTAGCTAGCAGGCTAATTTAGTAAAGCAATTGATGTTAATGTTAACATGCAGCTACTAACCACTTCTAACATTAGCTTCTACTAGAAATGTTAGCTAGCATGCAAATCAGATGTGTTAACAGCAAGACGGTAATAGGCCTAGTTAGCTAACCGGATACTATGGTTAGCTAGCTAACAAGCTGCCATTATCTAAACACAAAATCGATCAGATCAGTGGTCAAATTATCAGTTTCCAAAACAGCACAGAAATTAACCATGTCTATTTAGTTTGGTTGAGACCGCCAAGTACCAGCTGTTCAAAACTATTGTTACTTGTGAGCTGAGGACCTCCAATATGGCCGCCAGAGGGTGCGTTACATCACCTGAAAGCCCTCTGTTTTACCTGATTCCTTCTTTCATGTTACCTGATTCCTTCTTTCATGTTTCCCTTGAAAAGAACAGGAGTAGCTTAGCAGGGTTTGAATATTGGTTGTGTATGGAAGGAAGGGCTCAACCTGGTTTTCCTGGAGACACTCAGACCTGTAGATGACGCCTCACTGATCCGCGTTTACTGAAGGAAGAAGCCATTCAAGGCGGTTTACTGCTTTACTGTAAAACAACTATAAAGCACGTCCTCGAGTGGCTTCTTGCTGTTATATAGCAGTAACACATCATTGTAATCAATAACAATGCAAATGTTCAATTTTTCTTTTTTCATTTTAATCAATAATTAAATGTCACAGTATTATTCTGCCAAGCAACGTGACTCAGCCAATCATAAATGAGGACCGTATCCACTATCCATTTTAATGTGTAATGTAGTTTTTATTTTAAGTTTATTTGCACGGTGATGAAAAAGTGATAAAATCCAATGATAAAAAAAACACCAAAAGAAGGGGTGAAAATTAATCATTTGTGCAGGTGTGATCAAAAAGAAATTCCAAAGTTTATGAAAAATTATTTCACCTCAAAAATACACAAAAGATAGAAACAAATAAATAAACAAAATTGTGAAAAGGAACAAGACAAGCAAAGACAGCCTAATTGCCTAATTGGTTAACAGAATCTAAACTGCGACCAACAATAGAAACACAACATGGTAGAAAACAGGAGAAGAAGAAGAAGAAGAAGAAGAAGAAGAAGATGTATAAAATGACAAGGGAAATAAGAAAAAAAATAGTGAAAGTAGTACTAATGCAAGGAATTTAATCATACACAAATTAGTGGGAGGGTGTGCGTGTGTGTGTGTGTGTGTGTGTGTGTGTGTGTGTGTGTGTGTGTGTGTACATGCGCATTACTGAGTGTGCAAAATGATAGGATCACCTGCCCTCATATTGACTGCGATTCCACCCTCTATTGTACAATCCATACTTCAAATGTCTCAAATTGTCCTTCTGAAACTTGTCTCCTCCACTTTCTGTTTCATGGAAGGAGCAGGTGGCCCTAATGTTTTGTAAAAAAAAAATCAGTGTAGACATGTTTATTCTATAGGTTGCTTTCGTTTTTCGCCATTTTGTGAAACCCAAAATGAATTAAAGCGAGTGCTGTCTTGGAGGGACGCCATGTGAAATGCTGAGTCGGAGGCCGCTGCGAAAATGACCTCAGAGCGGAGAGAGAGAGCAAAGGACTGATAGATGAGGAGTTCCTTTTTTAGTGAACTAATGTTTCTAATGACATGACATACAGTGATGAGATGTGAAGTGATGCGATATCATATCACATCAATACAAAGACACACTGATCTCAATGCTGGAAACTTTTTTAATTCTTCCAAATATTTGTTTGTTTTTTTTTTGTTTAGTTTTGTTCCTTCGTTTGTGTGAAATGGTCCTTTTTAAATGCAAATTGCCTATATGTTGAGATGTTTGTGTATTTCATTGTTTTTGTAGTTAAAATATGTGCCTAATTGCCCTCAGACTGTTAGCTTGAACATTGTAGCCATATTAAGATAATCTCAATGCAACTAATCCAGAGCTTTCCACTGTCAAATTTATTGTTGTTTCACGGTTCAAGTGTTGGTTTGCTGTGTTGATTTGACAAAGATGCTGTATGGAGGATCTTCTCGTTAATTTATCCCTGTTGTGCTGACAAATTTTGTAAGGGGTAAAAAAAAAAAAAGAACATGTTACTGTTTCAAGCTGTTGTCCCGATGATCTGCTGTGTGTTTTCATTCGGTTCAGTTTGGCAGCTATAGATGAGTCAACAGCACAAAAGACTAACTTTAGTTTGTTGTCCCAGTTCTGCTTCTGACTGTAGGCCAGTCCAGAGTCATGAGCCGTAGTCGATGTAAACATAAATGTTCACAACCCTTGTCGATTATATTGTGATGGAAAAGTTGAGGCTACTGTAATGATCTTCTATCATCTGTATAGTCACTGTTGCTGCTTTTTAAATTACTTAGTCTTTAGTCTCTGTGTGTCTGACGGTGTTTTTCATTTGTCTTTTTCTTTGTCTGTCAGTCTCTCTCCCTTCCATTTCTGCTCCATCTCTCTTTCTCTCTGTTTTTCTTTGTGTTTCTCTCTCACTTTCTCTCCTTCTCTCTCTCTCTCTCTCTCTCTCCCTCTCTCTCTCTCTCTCTCTCTCTCTACCTTACAGAGTTTCAATCCAGTCAATTCAAAAATGTAAACAGAAACAGCAATCCCTCCGCTAATGAAGCACCACTCATTCTCAGCTACAGTATTTTTTTACAAGCTACTCCTGTCATAATTTCTCAATAATTGAAGAAACCTCACGCTCACAGAATTGATTGACTTGAAAGTAAATTTAGGCGAGCCTTGGCAGCAGGCTAATTAGTCATTTGGTGGCATTTCTGTCGGTGTAGATTGATTTTTAGAGATGAGTATAATTAGAATAAGAACCGCTTTTATTAGACAAGTTCATCGGGCGAACAAGGAGTTTGACTCGGGTAATTGGTGCTGACACATTGCAAGACAGTTACACAATACAGCATTGGCACACGGGGTGCAGAATAAGACGTTAGAGGTCCTCACATGTGCAGACAAGATGGGGTGGATGACCGTGGAAACACACTATACACACACACATTGGTATGATGCTGTATAATGTACTGTATATTGTAGAGTCCTGCATAAGGTTTGTCTCCAAAAAAACCCCCCCAAAAATTCAGAATTAGCTTTTCAATAGTTGAAGAGTTTGGTTGCAAAATGAAATATCCATTATTTGTAAAATGTGACACAAGTCTTTGATGGTTGCCAAAATATTTAAAACAAATTGTAGTACTTTTTGAAGGATAGTAGTACACACCTTTACAGACTAGATCCTCCACATTTTAGAGATATTGAATGCCAAACGTGGAATAAAACGTCTTTTTCCCATTGACATGCATGGATATATTTTTCCAATTTTCAAATGTTTGGGTGTGTCTCGGATTCATGAGACATTTTCTGTGTCCATGGTCAGTTAAGAGTAACACAGGGCCAAAATGAAGATGTAGTATAGGTTTTAGTGGGACATTGACAGAATAAAAGATAAGAGGCCAAGCGTTTTTTAAGTCAATTAATTGTATCTCTGGTGTGGAAAGGCAATGATCAAGCAGTTCAAGGGTGTTTCACAGGATGTAGATGTACACAGGGAATCTAAATAATAATTAAAAAAAATCTAATCATACTTTCTCACTAACATGCACACATTTTCCTTGGTGTTTTCAACCAATTTAAATGTGTTATGTGAATTTGTGTCTAATATACATACATAACTTCCCATCTATGTCATTCTCACTCTCTCTCTCTTCCTGTCTCTTAATTATCTATCTCTATTATGACAGAACAAAAACAAACTCAGACAATTTCACCATCACCCACCAGAGGGAGCTGCAACACTATGAGCATCTGTGTCACAGAATAGAACCACAGTTGAAGTCAGATCAATTTAAACTTATTTCAGGAAAAAAAAAAAGTTTATCTGCAAAGGTTTAGCTGTTTTTTCTTTTAAAATGTCCATATATTCAATTTAAATCTGTTAAATGTGTAGCTCCACCAGGGCTAGGGGTTTGATTCCCACTGCAAATACAAAGTAATTCTATGAGTTCTATCATCAATAGAGTTTTTGATTTACATAGTGAACTGACCAGACTCTGCACAGACTATAGCTAGACTGCACTGTATTGTGAACCAGAGGAATCTTCTAGAGATAGCCTAGAACTTAAAGGAGAATCTTACACTGCTATATATCATCCATCTGAGATGTTCAGTTCATTCCAGGAGTTATTTGGTGATGAAGTGTTGTAATTTATTTACTTTTTTTGGTGTAACAACTTTCCCTCAACCTGCCTCGTCTTCTTCTACTTCAGTTAGTGATTTCCTACATTTCCCAGGATGCCTTTCAACAACCCCCAGAGAACGTGTGTGAACTTGTTGCATTCAGTTGTGGGTTATATGTGCAGGTGGAGAGAGCGATAGTAATTGCGATACTGTAGTAAGAGCTAGAGAGCGAGTCTTCCCCCTTACTCAAAACACAGCATGTCTTTTTCTGGCTGCATTGCATTCTGGTCTATTGAAGCTTCTGTCAGTGGAGAAATTGGTCTCTCTTCTTCTTCTACGATGGATTTCTCCCTGTATGATTGTTGAACGTCTCTTGGTGCAAAATGGTGGCTCTAGAAAGAAGCCCTTGCTCTTTGATTCTGAGGGACTGACACCAAAACCTGACATTTACCACTGATGTTTTAGCTGAAACATTTTCTGCTATCAAACTATATCACATCTGCACTGGAAATATCTCACCGTGACGTCATGTTGTCTACGATTGGCCAGTTACACACAGGAATAAAAAAATACACCTGCAAACAACAAAATGCCAAAAGCTATTTTTAACAGTGTTAAAGTGTTTTAGGGCGGGGTTTTTTTCCCTGTAAAGTGATCATTTACTGTTTTACCACACAGACCTTCATGCAAACAGGAAAACATGACTTATTGAAAAGTGCGATCCTGGACACAGAATGAGATATTACCTGGGTCTACTTGGCCATGTTAAGGTATAAGGTGATAAGTTTGTGGCCAGTATTGGTTGGTGACCATTTATGAGCATTTACTGAGGCGGAGTGTGACTTGCCTTAGCCAGCCGAACTACAGAAATACTATTCATCTCAATCCAGTCTAGTACATTTGTTATTTTGTTTGTATGTCATTACATTTTTACTGCTGGGATAGCGCCGTTCTGTCGGTGTGTATCCTGCAAGAAAACGGTATGTGAATTCATCCCTGATATATGTTCACCACCTCCCATCTCTCTCTCTCTCTCTCTCTCTCTCTCTGTCTGTCTTTCTCTCTCTGTCTCTCCTCTGTCCAGTGAGACAATAATTTCTGTGTATATAGTAGGAACTGCAGTTGTCACTGTTTATGTTCTGTATTAGCGATTTTATTAAATATTTTCTTCTACTGAGGAAATTGAATAAATCTGAACTCTGATATGAGTCTGCGCGGCTGGTTTTGAGCGAACACACGCACACACGCACACACACACACACACACACACACACACTCACACACACACACATACACTGAGGAATCCAGAATGACGAGACAGTAAATAACTAGCATACATCCCTTTAACAGTACCTTTGATATATTAAACTTTTGTCAAATATGAACTTGATATATTATGATGTTGATATAAACCAGTTGCATTTTGCCACCTCAAGTTATACAAACTAAACACACGGTGACTTCAGTTTGAGAAAAGAGTCCCCTGCTCATGTGAAAACCTGAAACTAGACAAGCTACGACTGTAAAGGCCCAGAACGTAATAATGGATCATAACATAATAACTCAAATCTCAAATCAAACGTAATAAAGCCCATAACTTAACAAAAATCCAATAACATAATTAGATCTTGAACCTGTAACGTAATAGCATTTTTGCCCATAATTTAATAACTTATTACTTTATTGACTGATTGAATTTATTACAATATACCACTTGATTAAGTAACTTTTTGCTCACACTAAAGCATTGCCAAAAAACAAAACAAAACTAAGAAAAGTTACTGGTTTATGTTATTACAATATTTAACAAAAATATTTGGCCTGTAATGTAATAAAGTAGCAATAACTTAAGAAGTTATTACATTATGGGCAAAAAAGCTATTACGTTACAGGTGTAATGTAATATTAGGTGTAGCCTACAGATGAGAGAACAGACAAGCCAATATGCATTGTAAGCTGTTCACATTATTAGATTTACAGATGGAGGTAACATATGTCTAGAAATATGTGCAGACTGAGATGTGCATGAGTTCAGATTGCCAGATTGAGTTTAGAGGTCATTCATGTACAAAAATATGTACATGACCTACAACATATTGCCTCTCATAATTTAGCTTCTGATTTTAAATACCATAACTCCAAAAGATAACCTGTTAATAAGACAGTCACAGTAAAAACTGACACTGTATCACCAAATATTAGACAGTCTATTATCCTAGCCTGACTAAATTACTGATTTTTTCTCACTTTTTTCACACTGTAGACCGATTTTGTCTTTCATACTTGTAATCCTGTAATCTAATGTAATCTGGGTGACTGTGGGCATTGTCAGGTTACACAAAAAAATGAAATAATAATATATAGGCTACAGTAAAGTAATCTGTACATCTCCTGGTTGAAGTACTGCAGGTGGAAACCTACGAGTTATGAACAGTTATGAAATCCACTTTTCTTACCAGATGAACTTCTTCTTGTTCTTCTTGTTCTATAGGCATTCATGGCACCTGACACACAACATGCAAATCAGGTGAACACATTCCCCTTTTCTAAAGGGGCTAATTTTAACCTTTTTTTAGCATGGGAAAGTTCAGCAACACGGTTATCACATTCATACAGTTCCACACATTCAAGTACAACAAGTCTTTTTTCTGCGGTTGGTCGCTGAGCGGCTCCACTGCAGCGGTTGGTGGTTCAGTGCCTTGCTCATGAGCAGCGTGTGGGGAGGAGAGAGTGAGTTTCTCATTCACTCTTTTTTCGTTCAATGTTTCACTGAATTGCAGCTTTCATATTGCAGTCATGTGATAAAACCTTGTAACTACAAATTTGACAGATTTTCATGTTTTCACTTCAATTTTAGGATTACATGCTGCTCTGTGGGATGAGAAAATTCTCCAGTCTCTTTCAAAACCCACTCGCTCACCTCAAAATTACATGGCGGTCAAGCTAAAAACAAGGCGTTTTCATAGTCCCCGCCCCATCCAAATGGACACACAATGGTACAGAAGAAGATAAGATAAGATAAGATCAGATAAGATAAGATAAAATAAGATAAGATAAGATAAGATAAGATAAGATAAGATAAGATAAGATAAGATTGCACTTTATTGACCCCCTAGGGTAAATTTGTTTGTCACAGCAGCAATTGGCAGAACAATGACAAGGCAGTATAGGTAATAAGGTAATAAAAAAAAAAAAACAATAGTACAGAAAAAAGATAATAAGGCAATATAATATGAAGATAAAAGTGTCTCAAGTGTCTAAGTGATGATGAAAAATGCTAATATTGAATGTGAAAATACATCCAGTTATATGAGACAGAGAAACAAAAGGCCTTGCAGCATCAGCTGGATCAGAGTCAAGCAGACGGCTGCAGACATTTGAGTTCAGACTGAGTGGAGTCAGACCTGTAACTTCATATCAGAGGCATCCTGACCGACTGGTTGGGAGCAGGTTGAGTACGTCAGCAGTAAAGTAGTTGTGTAAGAAGCAGAGATGTGACCAAGCCTACTTTGCTCGAGTCTCAAGTCAGTCTCAGGTCTTGAGGTACAAGTCTCAAATCAAGTCCCAAGTTTAAATGTAGATTACCAAATCCAAGTCAAGTCCATGTCATTAATGTCAAGTCTCAAGTCTAAATGTAGAACAGCAAGTCAAGTCAGAACAAATCAAGAGTCCAGTATCAATTTAATATCTTAAAGAAAACCAAATATCTAGGACCTTTCAATGCAATATGGTTTTAATAGGATAAAAACTTGGTAAGAGCATCATGAGTTTGATTTCTATAATCAGTTTCAACTTCAATAAATTCAATCATTCCATACAAATTCAGAAAACAGAATTTAAATTCAGTCGTCTGCTGGAACAAATCTCGTCACTTTCAATCTAAGTCATTTACACAAACTCAAGATCTCAAGTCAAGACTTTAGAAACCTTTTCAAGTCATCAAAGTACAAGTCAAAGTCAAGTCCCAAGTCACCAGAACCCAAGTCAAGTCAAGTCTCAAGTCTTAAAAATTTGGACTTGAGTCCAAGTCATGTGAAGTGGGAAGTAACAAAGTAAAAATACTTTGTTACTGTACGTAAGTAAGATTTTCAAGTTTCTACCTTTTACTTTAGAGTTTTTATTCACTTAAGACTTTCTGCTTGGACTCACTACATTTCTTTTTTTTATCACTTTATTTTTGTAGTTTTTGTTTTAGTGGAACACAAATACACAGGCGACTGAACAAACAGGTCATCAGGGGTAATACAATACGGCTCTTATGTTATCAGTAGTTAGCTTTGTGTTAAGGGTTACTTTCCTCTTCCCAGGAAGAAAGAGAGGCACAAAGAGAAAATATCAACAGGGTATCAAGTAAGGATCACCTCAAGTCCATATCAGTCTCAGTCCATCTAGTCCTCAAAGTAAGTTAAAATGATTATTGTCTTATGACATTCATCTAACAAGTTCACATACAAACCCATTTTGGGAAAAAATATATATAAATATATATATATAAATGTGATAATACTAGTAAACCACATACATAAAGTTAAGGGAGGAGAGAAAAAGTAATATCCATATTCATATGTAATAACCATTTCGACCAATACTTACTCAATTTTACCAGAGTATATTTTCAGATGAGTATTTGCACTTTTACTTGGAATTTGTGTGTGTTGTGTGTTGCGGTATTTTTGTAAAGGCAATAAGGCAACATTTTTTCAAACTGTGAACTGTAGGTCATTAAGATGCTTTGCACACACACACACACACACACACACACACACGCACACGCATACAGCCTGAGGCCAGTCATCCAAGCAAATATATTGCAGATGGGTGGGTCGGACTCACAACTCAAAGACATCACAGACGGTAACTTCAGAGCAGAAGACCCAAGACAAACTACTGCAGGTGAGTTTAATACTGAGTGTGATTTATTACAACGTCACTCTTCAGTTTTTCACAACATGAAACCCTGAAATGTCTCATCTTTTATAGAAAATGAAGACTCAGATTGTGTTCCTGCTCCTCGCTCTCGTGGTCGTCCACAAAGCAAACTCTCTTAATCCACCTGAGGACGAGCAAGGTGTGTTTTCTGTGTTTCTGTGGGATTGTCTTCAAAATTTTGGTAACACTTTATAATAACCATAATTAATAAATGGTAAATTGATAGTTAATTAAACTTTAGTTAATAGTTATTTTACTGTTAACAAACAATGAAATGATCATTAATAATTATTAGTAATGCTATAATTTATGTTATTTTATCATTCGTTTGTGTAATATAAAATCATTTGTTTATAAATTATATATTGTATCAAAGCTTTTTACCCTTTTTACCGTCTCTTATCAGCTATGATACAATATATAATTTATAAACAAATTATTTTATATTACACAAACTAATGATAAAATAACATAAATTATAGCATTACTAATAATTAGTAAACATTATTAATGATCATTTCATTGTTTGTTAACAGTAAAATAACTATTAACTAAAGTTTAATTAACTATCAATTTACCATTTATTAATGATGGTTATTATAAAGTGTTACCAAAATTTTAAACAGTATTTACTAAAAAAAAAACCTTACAGAATTTGTAGTGACAGCAGCTACTTTTCCAATCTTACAGGCGGTGAACAGGTCACTCCAGCACAGGACTCCTCAGCTGAAATGCAAGGTAAGTGTGTGTGTGTGTGTGTGTGTGTGTGTGTGTTAAAAATCGTATATTTACTGAAAACCTTTTAGATTCTTTTACTGACTGCACCTGATTTCCAATCTTACAGGCGGTGAACAGTCAGAGCAAACTCAAAACACGGCTGAGGACGACTCCACTCCAGCACAGGAATCCTCAGCTGATATGCAAGGTAAGTGTGTGTGTGTGTGTGTGTGTGTGTGTGTGTGTGTGTGTGTGTGTGTGAGAGTCAAAAATCTTATATTTACTGAAAACCTTTTAGATTCTTTTACTGACTGCACCTGATTTCCAATCTGACAGAGACCAAGGACCCAGAGGAGAACCCGGCTGAGGTGTACTTGCCTTAATCCTCATAGGATGCAAGGTATGACTTTGTGTGCATTTGTGTGTGTGTGTGTGTGTGTGTGTGTGTGTGTGTGCGTGCGTGTGTGTGTGTTTGTGTATTGTACTGACTACATTTGTCCCTCATGAAAAACCTTAACGGAAAATTATGCTATTGTCACATAATCTTTTCATGGAGGAGGAATGTAATCTTCACATTTCTTTGTGTCTACAACATATAATCTGCATTTCAGAGTTTGTTTCTCATTTGACAAAATGTTGTGAGACTGTGTTGTGGTGAATCTGTGGTAATCTGTTCACTGCTACTCAGCTAAATGTTAATACGTTCCTCTCTCTCCCCAGGACAGCAGGCTGCAACGTTTCAATGAAGGGAAACGGCTCTGAAAATAACGCAGAGCAAAAGTCTGTCTGAATTTGGACCAAATACCAAACTGTTAAACACAAAAGGTGTTGAATAAAGAGACAAATGAACCAAATGTGCTTCAACCCGAGTCTGTTTTATCTCATATTTGTATTTTGCAAATACAAGGAGAGTGATTCTGTTTCAAAAAGAGATAGAGCAGCTTCAGAGTGTAATCAGGTCCTTTATGGTAGTTTGTTGTTGCTTATTATCCTTATTAGTTTAAGTACACTCAGTGACACAATTATAATCATCATAGCTGATACCAACAAAGAAATACAATAAAAAAATGTTTCATATCTGAGAGAAATTAAATATCTAAGGGAGCAGGTGTAGAGTCTCTGTCTTTCTGAACACACTAAACACACACACACACACACACAAACACACAAAATTACTGTCTCTGCCTCTTTCCCTTATGCTGGTTAGTTTATGCTGGTCATGTTCTGACCATAATCTCTGGTTTAGTTGGTATAGTGACTAGCTTAGAATATATTTTGGGAGCTTTGCTGGTCTGAGCCGGTATCTCCTACATTGCCAAAGCAATTACACAACAAAACAGTGATAGCATTAATTACAGAAAACAAAACAGGAGACAAAAGAAACATAGAAACTCAAGCAAACTTTACGAGTTAACTGCAAACCTTCAACAGAAACAAAATCAGTAAGGGTGAAACATTCAGCATTAGAAAAATTACATATTGTCTTTCTTCCCTTTTCCACCTGTCTCTCTCTCTCTCTCTCTCTCTCTCTCTCTCTCTGCTGATCTGCCAGCAGCATTCGGGAAAGTTATCTTTAAACATAATAAGTTACTTTACTTTGTTTGGCTACTGACCTCAAAATAAACTAGTTAGCCTACGTTACAAAGTTACTCTTTATTAACTCAAAGTAGCCCTACTTTTGCGTCACCAAACCCTATCACAGCAATATGGCTTGTGCTGCCAAGTGTATTGTCCATCACTGTTTTAAAATGCAATGTAAGACTAGTGCTGTTAGCCAATCTCAATTTTATCAAGCATACTTAAATTGCTTTATTCTCAATTAGCAGCATGTCACAAGATTAATTTTTTTACTTTTTTTCTGCTTTTGTTTTAAAATTGCGCTAAAAAGATAAGATACAAAATTTAAGTAATGAGGTTTAAATTTTATAAAGTAAGGAATAACGGATTACAAGAACTAACATGTTAAGTTACTAGTTACCACACAAAAGAGTAATCAGAGTACTGCAACTAAACACTGTCTTTCAGGATAGTGGCCTTTACCACACTGACCTCTAGTGGCCGCTGCATGTCAGTACAACTTGAAAATACACAGAATTCACACACAGTTCAATAAATTATGATTTTTTTTTTCCCCAGACTGAGGCAAATTGTATAGCCTATCTGAAATATGAAAGGTTTATATCAAACGAATTGGAAACGAAACAAAAAACCAGTAGAGAGAGAGAGAGAGAGAGAGAGAGAGAGAGAGAGAGAGAGAGAGAGAGACTGTCAGTGAGTTGTTGGTCGCCGGTTGCCATGTGATCTGTCTGTCCAAACCGAGCCAGATTCAGAATGTCAACCGTCATTCGTTGCCTGCTGCTCGTCGGGCGACACCGTCATTTCTCGGTGTAAATGTCAGCCGAACCGTAAGACACACCGAGTCT
>NW_027283499.1:0-2500 GCF_046629955.1 Centroberyx affinis | reverse complement strand
TGTGTGTGTTTTGAGGAGTATCTTCCGACCCTGTACTCAAGTCGAGGCTAACAGGCAGCGATGGCTATTTCTGTCCCTCAATCAAGCATATCCTGTTACCCTCCCTCCCCCCCACCCACCCACCCTAACACACACACACACACACACACACACACACACACACACACACAGACAAACACACACTCCCTCTCAGTCTACTCTCTGTCTTATATAAGTTTATAAGTAAGGTCCTTCCATCTCGCTCTCTTTCTCACACTCTCTTCTCTCTCTCTCTGAAGTGTTATAAAATGTTTTGGGTAATGTTTTGCAAGTGTTACTCCTATCCTTGTAGGTTTTTTTTTATTTATTTTGGTGACATCTGAACTGAGAATACACTGAATCACTGCTGTATTACATCAATAGGCAATAAAGAGTAGAAAAATAGACATTTATTTATATGAAAATGTCATGGATTATTACTTAGATTTGAATTTTAATCCTCCACTAACTATATGTCATTTTATATGTTGGTCTTTTTACAGCATCTCCCTTCACTGACACCTATTCATATGAAAAACACGAACACACACACTGACACACACACACACACACACACACACACACACACACACACACACACACAGGCTGTGATAGTGCTTTGGATCTCGTTCTGAACCAGAAGACTGGTTCTCACGCTGACTAAGGTTTCACTGAAATCACGCCAACGTTTTGCTCCTCACAGCATCTCATCCCAGTTGAAACTTTTCCAGATATGGTGTCTTGATGATATGAAGCTATAAAAAGAGGGAAACAGGCTCGTTGTTCCTCTCTCTGGGCAGGGTAACTGGAAGGTCGCAGGTCACGGATTAAAGTCTCCATGAAATGAACTCTCATTACATTACTTACTGGAAATTAATTCAATGGTGCCAACAAACAGCAAGCAGGAAGTTTAAAAAGAAACGAGTGTGTTTAACGTCCTGTTGCAAAGCCTTTCTTACAGGTTGTGATTGGCTGAGAAGGCGATTCTGTGCGTCCTCTTTGAATTATTCTCCAATTGCGGATCCGTGTGACACATGGTGTGACAGGGGTTTACAAGTAGCCAATGAGACTGCAGAATCACCCCCAACAAGATATAACAATAAAGCTTTATTTACATTTTATAAAATGCAGCTCAAAGTGCTTTACAATAAATAGAGGAAAAGACAAATTCAGGTAAAATACAGAGTGAGAGAAAACAGATACATTTAAAACGTTAGACAGTTTAGAAATCATGTAAAAACATAAGAGTTAAAACAGTGAGACAGACACAGATCCACAAAAAACACAAAAATAGTTGCAAAATATTTCACACCATTGGGAGCAAACACATCGTTCAACACGGAAAACGTTCTGCACCGTAGCAAAACTCATGCTGCACCAGTAGGAGTAAAATACAAAATTCCTACCAATAAAACCATCACAGATTTTTGACCAGTCCTGCTCCTTTCTCTCCCTAACTGATACCCTATTGGTTTATACTTTTGAATAGGGCTGCAACTAACGATTATTTTCATTGTCGATTAATCTGTTGATTATTTTCTCAATTAATCGATTAGTTGTTTGGTCTATAAAATGTCAGAAAATGGTGAACAATGTGGATCAGTGTTTCCCAAAGCCCAAGATGACGTCCTCAAATGTCTTGTTTTGTCCACAACCCAAAATTATTCAGTTTACTGTCATAGAGGAGTAAAGAAACCAGAAAATATTCACATTTAAGAAGCTGGAATCAGAGAATTTTGACAGATTTTTCTTTAAAAAATTACTCAAACCGATTAATCAATTATCAAAATAGTTGGCGATTAATTTAATAGTTGACAACTAATCGATTAATCGATTAATCGTTGCAGCTCTACTTTTGAATGATCTCTCACTGTGTTATGTCCCCCCCTCACTCACTCTCTTGTTCTTACTACACAATTTTTCCTTTAAAATCAGTCCCAAAAATTGGTAGGAACCTTAATTGTGTGCTGGTGTGTGTTTCCGTCCAGGCTGAAGTTCCCGTCGGACCTGGACGAGCTGCGGGAGCTGGCAGAGACGCTCAAGTTTTACAAGAGAGAACATCACGGCTACGTCCTGCTGCTGTTCTGCAGCGCCTACCTCTACAAACAGTCCTTCGCCATACCAGGCTCCTCCTTTCTGGTGAGCGTGGAGACTCACGCACGCACGCACGCACGCACGCACACACACACACACACACGCGCACACACACACACACACACACACACACACACACACACAGGATGGGATGCACACACACAATCATGGATGACAGGGTAGGCAGACATGAAGGAATGCACTGTCTAACCAGACTGACCCTAACTGGCCTGGTGGGGTCGCTATAATTAAAGGTCAAAATTTAAACTCAAATGTGATATCTCAGATTTGGAAAGATGACTATTTAAAACATTACATTACATAACATTACATCGTAACACTTTACAATAAGGGTCACTAAGTTAAGGGTTAGTTAATGCTTAATAAG
>NW_027283498.1:17500-25655 GCF_046629955.1 Centroberyx affinis | reverse complement strand
CCCATTTCATTCCTCTGTAACCCTGCTATTAAATCATGTTTGGTATTTCTGTCAATCAATCTGAATTTTATTTTGTATTGTTTTATTGTCTGTGAAACAGTTTGTGTCTAAATATAAAGTTTATATCAAGTGTTACCTGACAGAGAGATCCTTTAGACAGCGCTCACACACACTGTCAAGAGAGAGAGAGATACAGGAAAACACACACATGCAAACTTTAGTCTCAAACAAAATCCTGGTCCTACAAAAAAAAAACAACTTGTATTTTCAAGCTTCTATTGCTTACGATCAGTTTCTCATTTCACAGCAGTTCCAATGAAGGACTTTGTTTTTCAAAATGTGTCCTGGTGGCTCAGTCTGGTAATATGCATGAAGCACAGCAATAACAATAATTAATTTGTTATTACAGCGCGTCAATCATCATATCAGAAGCTGTATAATTATGAATTAGTTGTTTGGGCTCGGAGCAGAGAGGGTTCAGCGTCTTGCTCAAGAAGCCTCAGACAGGAATGGAGACTCTGCAGCAACTGTTGCAGCAACAGAGGCTCTGCAGTTGCATCACAAAACTCTTCAGCAACTACAGCATGTCTGGATCCATCATGGAGCAACACTGGAGACATGGCTGTACACAAAACATGTATAAATCTAACATAATACAACATAATACATGATACAGTTTGTTCAATTTGATCTCAAGTTGTGAATGGGCTCCATGGGTCCTGGGATCATGACACTAGCTCCACTCACAACAGCAGTGACAAGCCGTCCTCCCACAATAAAATAACATATTGTCATATTGATAATATCCTAAATATTGTTGCGTTGTCCCTACCTGGTGATGTAATCGTTCCACGACTCTAAACAAGCTCCTGTGAACAGGCTGGTGAGGGAGAGGCGGAGAAGACATGCCTCCTCACCTGAAACACACACACACACACACATACATACACACACACACACACACACACACCAAAGGTTACCATCAGGCATGGACTGGAGGTTCAACCCACCTAACTTCAATTTACCCACTTTTTTATTTGCAGAACAGTTTACCTGCTCTACGAAGCAGTAATCCCTTAAAATACCCCTTAATTCATGCAAAATCCCTTAAAATTAGTTAAGGGAGTTATTAATGGAGGACACCCCATCAAAACCACCTTAAACAACCCTTAAAGTCTGACTGCTTACTTTCTACTTTAATGTAAAATTCAGGGAGACAGGAACTTTCCATAAATTCCATAAATCCCTTAAAAACCCATGATACTAACCTTACTTTTTTAAAGCTGTTATTGTGAATGGATAATTCATGTTTATGTAATGAGAAATTAAGGACATTTCAGGGATAACATTCAGGGGTTTGGTTTGTAGTGCTGTCTTTTTAGACTAACTCAAATCTATATGACCTACATACATGGTATAAATCATAGTAAGTGGCATAAAACTGATAGGAGAAGGTCTTTTAAGTAAATAAAGCATAAATTACTCATTTTCTGTAAGTATAATTTAATTTCTTTGTGTTGTTGTCGGGTTTATATTGTCGATTATCTACTCAGGGTCAGAGTTCATCCACCTTTATATTTTTTATCAGCAGGTGAAATATGTCCCAGACCTCTGTAATTAACATAAACTCATAACTCAGATGGTCTTCCTCCTTTTTTCTTTCTCTTTTCTATTTACTTGTGTGTATAGTGTTCTCTGAAAAAGAGGTTACTCAAAAAAATGAAACATACACATATAGTCCATCTATAATGCGTCTCACACAGGGAAGAGCTGAAAAAGACACAAAAATGCTACAAAGCAAATTTTCCACTGTGTTTGTGTGTGTGTGTGTGTGTGTGTGTGTGTATGTGTGTGTGTGTGTTACCATTAGTGGTGACGATGTTGTCACCGTACATGTTGGTCATCAGATCCGTTGGATCCTTCAGAAACACGCCAGACTTCTCTGAAACACAACACAGAACCTGGTTACATACACATAACACAAACACACACTCCCACACACACACATTTAGCATACACACACACACACACACACACAAATATGCCAAACTAAGAAGAAAATAAAGAGGTCATACACGCAGAAGGCAACAGAAAACGTTTCCAAAGCGTGTTGAGAAACGCTGCTGACATCAGAAGTTAAATAAAGATTACACACACTGGCTCAGTGCAACAGGAGGAAGTTACACTGAATTTAAAGGAATAGTTCACCCAAAAATGAAAATCCTGTCCTCATCTCCTCCCCCTCATGCCAGTTGAAACACAGGTGAAGTTTGTCCATATAACACACAGGGAGGCTGCAGCACAACTCCATAGCAGCCTTCTCCAAAACAACTGAAGTCAGTGGGGACCAGTTCTTCAGAGTTCCAAAAAGACCTACAGTATATTTACACCATCATTTAGTGCAAATCTGAACTACAGCTGATTGATTTGCAACAAATAATGGTGTATAGGTCTTTCTATTCACAGTGTGATTGTTTGTCTGTTTTTGTTTTGGAGCTCTAAAGAACAGGTCCCCATTGACTTCAGTTGTTTTGGAGAAGGCTGCTACCAAGTTGTGCTGCAGCCTCCCTGTGTGTTATATGGACTAACAAATTTCACCTGTGTTTCATTTGGCATGAGGGTGAGGAGATGATGACAGAATTTTCATTTTTGGGTGAACTATTCCTTTATTAATGACGTGCCTGGAGTCACTCTGAGCACTGAGGATCCTGCATGTCATCTGTTATCTGTCTCGTCTGAGGAACTAAGTGTTGTGCAGAGCATGACTGCAAGCTGGATTACTAACACTCAAACAAAGTTCATTAAAGGGTTGCCCTGCTGTTTTTTAGGAATGGCTGTGTAATAAATCCTCATCACAGAACCACCCCCCCTCCCACACACACACACACACACACACACACACACACACACACACACACAGTAATTCCTTCACCCCCGGGCACCGTCACGGGTCTCTCCCATGACAGACCAGACTAATCCTGGGATGAATTTCTCTCCAAACTGAGATTTCCACACAAGAAAAAAATGTATTGCTTTTGCCTGCAAGCAAAACTCACTATTGACCAAGACTTCAACCATTTAGTCAGCTGTAAGACTGTAGAGCAGTGGTTCTCAACGTGGGGTCCGGGGACCAACAGGGGTCCTTGAGGAGGCTCCAGCGGGCCCCCAGAAAATTGATGAATTGTTAAACTTCACCATTATTTCATTTACAAGAAGTGAACACAATTACAGAATGTAGAAGAATGACTGTTTTGGTCATAGTTTCACTGTTATCTCTCTACCTACAGTACAGATAGTCATGGGATTATGGACAAAATCATATCTACCTATAAAAATATTCTCAGATTTGGGTCTGAGAGACAAAATCTCATCAAATGGGGGTCAGTGGCCCTAATGTGGACTAAATTAGGGTCCTTGATATGAAAAAGGTTGAGAATCACTGTTGTATAGGATGTAAGCATGTTTTTTACTCCAGATATTGCACTATAGGAACACCAGGCAACTTTTCCCCCCACAAAATGGATTAGTAGTGGAATGGAAAACTTCAAATATACTTATTAATCAAATTACAATGGTGCATTAATTCATGATTAGTCTGTTGGCTATAACAGAAGAAAACAACAGCATGTTGCTCTGTCATTTCAACTGTTCACAACTGTAGCAAGGGAAGAAGAAAAATGGAGCGTGAACTAGTGAACCTTTCAGAAAAAGCGCTATAGTAATCCTATTGTAATTTTATTAAAAATATACAATAGAAATATCACAGCAAAGCTATGAGAGTGATGCTATAGGAGTTAGGAAATAACATAAAGTACAAAGGATCACTATAAACTCACTATTGAGTGAGTTATAGAAACACTTATAGGAATATTATAAGAGTATTATAGCAATACCATAGGACATAAACAAACATAAATTACAATAAAGTCACTATAAACTCACTATTGAGTGCAACAGACACACTGTAAGTCCCTATAGGAATATTATAGTGATACCAGAGTAGATTAAAAAATACAATAAAGTCACTATACAGTCACCACATCGTCCCTATAGGAAAATCATAGGAGTATTATAGTGAGACTATGGGACCATAAAGTACAATAAAGTCACAATAAACTCACTATAGAGCGTCATAGACACACTAAACCCCCATTCACAGTATACCATGATGTCACATGCATTTCCTACCAGTATGATGCTTTACCAAATACACAGTGGCTGCCATTTGATTATTATCACCTGTTAATTTATTACAATCACCTGCTATGTAACAGAATACTATGAATAGGTAAATAAGTATTGGAATCCTATAATGATTTTTTTTTTTTTTTTTTGGGCTATTTGCTTACATTAGGAGTTCAACAGAGGTCAATAAACCCAACAGCACGGCCATCACCTGTAGCGTGCAGAACACACACACACACACACACACACACACACACACCACTAATCCCTCAAAATAACCTAAACTTTACATTAATTTACTTTAATTAACCCCTTAATTCATGCTAAATCCCTTTAAAATTAGTTAAGGGAGTTATTAATGGAGGAGACCCCATCAAACCTCCTTAAACGCCTCTTCATTCTTACTGTCTAACATAATGGAGAAATTAAATTACTTTTCAGGGATAAAATTAAGGGTTTTGGTTTCGCACTCAAAACCTCTCTCTCTCTCTCTCTCTCTCTCTCTCTCTCTCTCACACACACACACACACACACACACACACACAACTACGAACCACACATTCCTTATATTTTATCTTTCTTAGTCCAACATATCCCACATTACAGGTCAATAAATGCAAACTTTTTACAACCACCAGCAGGGGGATCCATACTGCATTAGATAGATAGATAGATAGAGAGATAGATAGATAGATAGATAGATAGATAGATATTTCTGTTTATAAAGTATGAATAGTGTACCAGTGTGTGTGTGTGTGTGTGTGTGTGTGTGTGTGTGTGGTACCTTGTATTTTTTCCCCACTAGCTCCACTGGGTCCAGCTTGACCTCTGACCTCAGAGCTCTGCCAAACAGCACGAGCTTGGACTCTGAATCTGACACACACACACACACACACACACACACACACACACACACACACACACACACACACACACACACACACATGGATTGCATGACAACAGTGCAGCAACAGGACTGTGGTGGTCTTACTGGGCAGCTCCCAGTATGTGAACACAAACAGAAGTCTCACCTCTGCTGGTCAGGTGAGCGACGTAGGGAACCCCGTCCCGCTCTCCATAGTAAACCCCGAAGTGGGAGAAGTACTTGTTCCTGGGATACTCCAGGATGTCTCCCGGGAACATCTTGGGGTGGGAGTATTTCTACAAAGTGACCGGACAAGGAAGCAAACATGTTTCTTACTTTCTGTAACACATGAAGAGTTTCATTCAAAAATCCAGAGGTGTGACCAAGTCAACTTTTGCTCTAGTCTCAAGTCAGTCTCAAGTCTTGAGGCACCAGTCTCAAGTCAAGTCCCAAGTGTAGACTACCAAGTCAAGACCATATCATTAGTCCCAAATCTAAATGTAGATTACCAAATCAAGTCCATGTCATTAGTACCAAGTCTAAATGTAGATTACAAAGTCAAATCCATATCATTAGTCACAAGTCTAAATTTATATTACCAAATCAAGTCCATGTCATTAGTCCCAAGTCTAAATGTAGATTACCAAACCAAGTCCATGTCATTAGTCCCAAATCTAAATTTAGATTACCAAATCAAGTCCATGTCATTAGTCCCAAGTCTAAATGTAGATTACCAAACCAAGTCCAAGTCAAGTCCATGTCATTAATGTCAAGTCCCAAGTCTAAATGTAGAACACCAAGTGAGTCCAGTATCAATTTAATATCTTAAAGAAAACTAAATATCTAGGACTTTTCAATGCAATATGGTTTTTAATAGGATCAAAACTTCAGAAAATACAAGTCAGAGTCAAGTCCCAAGTCACCAGAACCCAAGTCAAGTCTCAAGCAATTCAAATTGTGACTTGAGTCCCCACCTCTGCCAAAATCCTATATATCCATTTTGAGGAAAAGATCACCTGGCTGCCCAAAGATGAAAGCATCCTCTAAAATGTTAATATTTTGTAAAGTAAAAGACTAAGGATTGCTGATTACTTCAGCAATATTCAGTAATCAGTTTTACATTAATTCCAGCAATGATTCTGTAAAAGCAGGTGTCATTTTTTTTTTTTTTTTTATCACAACAAAAGCTGGATCAATCAATCAAAGGCCACTGTGCATTATTATGGGGGTATTATTGTTTCAAAATTAAATAAATAAATAGTGTGAACATGGCACAAAAAAAATCAAATCCACAAATAAATAATATGAATGATACACAAACAAAATAAGATCCACAAATATGTTTTGTGTTTTACAAACAAAATAATTGGTTCACAAATATGTTTACGCACTCACAAATAAATCTCGCTCAAACAGTACACATAAACATAATTATCAGTCTATGCTAAATTATAGTTATATAGGCTTATAGATTAAAGGTTGAATAAAAAGTTTGATGCAAAAACGTAACACAAACATCTAAAGTGCATGCTCTTCAACTCAAAACGTCCTTGTCTTGTAAGGGAAATTTGACTTGGAGACGGTTTAAAATAAAAACACATGGAAGTAAATGAGATTAGCACTAATAAACCAATAATTTCTAATAAGAAATATTGAGATTATCTAAAAAATAATATAAAAAATTGTAAAAGAATTGCAGTTTTACTTACTTGGCCCATGGGTTCGGGTATTTACAGTAGCTGTCTTTAAATCCTGCTGAACGGAATATGCCCTCCGCACACACACACACCCCACACACCACACTACACACACACACACACACGCGGTATCACCTACTTTACATATAGGGGTGTGTTGGCATAAAAACATGATGGTTGCCCCGACAGTCACAGTAGACTGACCGCCATTATCTCTCGCTTTAAATATCCAATTTAAATATCATAAACGCATGTGTGAGGAACGATAACATATATTATCTGTGTTTTTTGTGCCTTTGCTGTGATATTATGATGGTGTGTGAGGTTGTGTGTGTGTGTGTGTGTGTGTGTGTTGGGGTGTCTCCGAGCTACACCCCGTAACATAAGGTGGTATTTAGGGGAGTTTTCGGTGGTTTTTTCATGCGATTTGTTTTATTCAAGAGCATCACTCGTGTTTTCTAACCCCCCGCTGGGCGTGTGGAGCAGGTGTTTCCTAAGAGAAGAAGAAGAAGAAGAGAAAAAGGGGAAGTAGAAAGGGGTGGAAGGGGAGGATGAGACGCACGCAGAGAGAGAGTTCGGATTCAATCAGACTTTTTTTTATTAGAGCTATGAAGGCACTGTGAACAAGGTTTAACAGACAGAGAGAGAGAGAGAGAGAGAGAGAGAGAGAGAGAGAGAGAGAGAGAGATTACGATTACCAGAAGAATGGAGGCAGTCTCAGCTCACAACCTGATAGCACACTCTTAAAAAAAGAAAAAAAAAAGAAAAAAAGGATGGTTCATTTTTTTTTTTAAAGTCTGGTCATTTGTGTCACTTTTCAGCACCTTAATAAGAACATCTGTGTGTTAAAAGTGTCTTAAAACACCAAGAAGCGCTTTCTCGTTCTTATTATTCATCACAGACATAGTGACACACATGATGAAGGTGTTGACAGTGACACATCCACTTTGAGCGTGAATGTATTGATCATCGTTAACCACATACGCTTCGGTTAACGATGATCAATACATTCACGCTCAAAATGGATAGCTTTAGGTTCAAATATTCCACCAGCAGCTCCTTTTGTTTTATCGGTAACACTTTACAATAAGGGTCATTAAGTTAAGTTACTTAATTAACAGTTAACTAATGTGTCTGGTTATCATTTACTAATGGTGTTCATGTTAACTAAGGTATTAATTTAGACATTTAATAGTCATCTTTATAAACTATTAAATAATGTACAAATTAATACCTTAGTTAACATGAACACCATTAGTAAATTACACATTAATTAAGCGTTAACTAAGCATTAATTAAACGTTAATGAAGCATATTAAGCATTAACTAACCCTTAACTTAGTGACCCTTATTGTAAAATGTTACCGTTTTATACTTTGTCACTAGTTCACTCTGGTAAACGCTTGCT
>NW_027283498.1:0-12500 GCF_046629955.1 Centroberyx affinis | reverse complement strand
AGAAAACTTTGTGAGCCGACCAATCACCACAAAGTGGTTTCGGACGTAAGCAACAAATCAAAGGTTTAGGAAACGTACCTGTCCTCCGTCCCCCTCCCCCTCCCCCTCGGCCTTGTCCCCCTCCAGGTCGGCCTCCTCCAGCGTCAGGCCGCACAGCCGGCAGCACAGGGGGAAGAGGAGGACGGGCAGCGGGGCGGAGGGGGAGCCGAGGCCCCCCAGCGTCTGGAGGTAGCCCGAGTCCTGGGACACTCGCAGGGTCAGGTCTGACACCATCGCATCTGGAGGGAGGGAGGGAGGGAGGGAGGGGGGGACAGGGAAAAGACAGAAGAGAAGAAGAGTGGAGAAGAGAAATAAGTAACAGACAAGAAAAAGAAACATTGACATTACCGATTAGGGGTGGATCATAACAATCGAATATTCACATATTTATTTGTTTTTTGTTTTTTTTATATATGGAGATATATCAGTAGTAGGGAATCCATCAACAACACTACTAAATTTTTCAGCTGAAAAAAGTGGTTTTGGGGTTTAGTTACTCTAATTTTAAAGGTGTGCTAGGTAAGATTTTTATGCATTTGATGGAAAGTAAGAAATCTTACAGAATCTGTATCTAAGCCCAGTAGGGAGGGACAGGGACGGGTATTGATGAACGAAAACTGTGTATCATGCCAATTCCTGGTATCAGTATTAATTTGAAGGTGTTTACAAATGTGCTGAAAAGCTTCAAAATGTTGGTTTCTAGCCTAGGGGGCTTTTAGAGAGCAGATCAACAGAGTATGGCCTGAATCCGTTTAGAAAAGCAAATGCAAACACAGATGTTAGACAGGAAAAAAAAGAGTACTCTGCTGCTTTGCATATGCTTTCATTTAACAAAGACGGGCACTGAAAAAAGGACGATAAGAACAGCATCGAAGTTGAAGTACTGGAATGTGTATTGATATTGAAAAAACGTCTCTTCTATCACAAGTTTGAAAGAAATACTCCAAAGAAAGAAAGAAAGAAATACCGCCTCTCCCATGTCTTCCTCCTCTACTTGCTCTAATACACAATTTTCTTGAACTAAAACAATCCTTTCTACCTCCTCGGCTTACTTCCTCTGACCTTTGACCCCTTTACAATTGGCTGCTTGCAACGCTGGTGAACTGAAGCTTACTCTACTGTTGCACTCAGCACAAGTTGCTCTGGATGCAGAGCGTCCTCGGCTCGATACCAGTCCGTTTTACCACATCGATAAGCAGTCGAGCAGAGAGAGAGAGAGAGCTTCTCTTCCTCTTTTCAAAGTCTTTCAGTTTCGTGATGCTTCGACTCGTCGCTTCCCCTTTTTTCTTTTCGCTCTGGCCTGTGGTTCCAAAATTACAAATGACCAAACGCTCCCATGCCGGTTTAAATAAAGTTATGTTTCTCTTCAGGCAGACTATAAAAGAGAATAGGAGAACCTGCTCTCTTTACTTCCCCTTGCACTTCATTTTCTCCATCAGGGAAATTTATATTTATTTCCTTGCCCTTACTTGTCATTTCATGGACCTTGTTGCTGTCCTGAATTTTTTGTAAGTCAATTCAGTTGCATTTTTGCATGTCAGGCTTATTGCACATGGCTCCTGGAATGACACTGATGCTGTCTCCTGCTTATGAATTGCTTGATATGAAATCCACTATAGACTCTTAAAAGAAAAACTACAATTTAACCGGTGTGGCATTTGCTGGCATGTTTACATTATAGTTTGGGGAGGTTATTTTACACTTGTCTACTTGTGAGAAGATTGACAGATGTGGTAACAGTTATAAATGATGCACTGGTTGATTGTGTGTGTGTGTGTGTGTGTGTGTGTAATTTAATGTTTGGGTACTGTGTTAGGGGGGAAAACTCTTGAGGTGCGTAAATGTGATCTGTGTTTTCTGTGGGATTCTAAGAGTAATGCTACCTTCGAGTATATTTAAGTATGTACTTTTACTTCAATATTTACTCCTACTTTCACTTGAGCGAGTTCTATTTTTTGAGTGTTGAGTATAGGGGGATCTGGCATTTACCGTACAAAAGTCATGCTAGACTGTATTGCCCATAACTGACAGTATATTACTGGACGGCTTGTAAAAAGGTTATAATCTGCTGAGAGCCTTGTATTTTGATGCAAACCCCACCCTGCCAGTGCGACCAGGAGAGAAAACAAACTTTCTTCAGCAGGCCACAGTGGCAGGAACAACAAAATCCACTAGAAACATTCACCGATTCTTTTCCAGCCAACTAGATTTTTACAATTAGACCTCCAAATTATTGTTGGTGAGCTGCAAAAGTGGCTGATGGTGGAGTTCATGATCCCAGCAAAATGAGAAATAGTTTAACTAACACTACTCACTACTTAAATTAATTAGAAAGCTCATCCTCATTACCTTCCCACTTACACTGGAAACAGATACTTCATTTAAATCTCTTCCCACATGGGGGTTCCTTGGACAAAATCTTATCAAATGGGGTTCTGGTGGATCTAATGTGTGTCTATTTAGGATCTATGACATAAAAACATTTGAAAACCCCTGGTCAAGTCTACTGTCACTCCTATACAACTGATATTTTAATGTGTTTGTGTAATCCTGCAGGTGTGCGTACTCCTTCACCATGTTACTAGAGCTGCAACGATTAATCGATTCATCGTCAACTATTAAATTAATTAATTTTGATAATCGATTAATCGGTTTGAGTGATTTTTAAAGAAAAATAAGTCAAAATTCTCTGATTCCAGCTTCTTAAATGTGAATATTTTCTGGTTTCTTTACTCCTCTATGACAGTAAACTGAATATCTTTGGGTTGTGGACAAAACAAGACATTTGAGGACGTCATCTTGGGCTTTGGGAAACACTGATCCACATTTTTCACCATTTTCTGACATTTTATAGACCAAACAACTAATCGATTAATCAAGAAAATAATCGACAGATTAATCGACAATGAAAATAATCGTTAGTTGCAGCCCTACACGTTACCTTCTTCAGTTTCGGCGTCCGTCTTTTTCCTCCTCGCCCTCCTCTTCTCCTTCTCCCTCCGCTGCGGCCTCTCCTGCGAGTGCATGCGCTGGTGCCTCCGCAGGTTGCCGAGGGAACTGCAGGCGTAGCTGCACTGGTGGCAGCGGTACGGCTTCTCGCCCGTGTGCGTGCGGGCGTGGCGCTGCAGGTTGACCCGCTGGGCCGAGGCGTAGGGGCAGACGGGGCAGCGGTACGGCTTCTGCCCGTCGTGCGTCCGCATGTGGCGCTTCAGGTGGTTGGAGTAGCGCGAGGAGAAGGCGCACAGCGAGCAGGAGTACAGCTTGGCGGGGAGGTCGCCCGCCCCGCCCCTCCTCTTCCGTTCGGAGCCGTCGTCGGCGGGCTGGTCGGCCAAATCCGTCCCGTCCTCCTGCGACGAGTCGAGCATCGCCACGCGCTGCTCTAACTGAAGGCCTTCCTCACATGTCAGGCAGTAAAGCCCCGCCCCCAGGTCCAGCCCCGCCCCTTCGACAAAATAAAAAAAGAGTATATTACAACCATGTGTGTACCATGTTTTTCATTCTCTTAAAGCCATTATGCTTAAATGCTTGAAATGTGTTTCTTAGACAAATATAAAATAGTGAAGTTGATCCTATGTATGAATTTATTTCCAAATCCTTTGCCTTTCCATCAAGGCAAAGGGCGGCTACTTTAAAGAATTTAAAATATAAGATAGTTTTGATTTGTTTAACACTTTTTTGGTCACTGCATAATTCCATTTGTGTTATTTCATAGTTTTGATGTCTTTAATATTATTCTAAAATGTGGAAAATAGTTACAATAAGGAAAAATGTGTGTCCAAACTTTTGACTGGTTGTGTATTAGATGAAACAGATAATTATTTATTTAGCAGCTATTATGATTTCCCCTTCCCCTTGATTCTATAAGAGGCCCTGATTTGTGGAAAGGCCAGACCTCACCACACACACTCTTCCAGGTGCAGTGGTTTTCTTTTCGATCTATTTTCGATCCCCAGAAAGTAAAAATAAATCAAATGGTGCGACGTCTACCTAGATCTAAGCCCGCCCCCAAAGGGGTGTCTCCCAAAAGATGGCCACACCCTTTACAGGAGAGGAAAGCTGGGAAGGCGGAGTCTGTCGGCACTGAAGGGTCGTCCTCCACGCTCAGAGAGAAGACCGTCATACCTGGAGAGTAATGGAGAGAAAGAAAGAGAAAAGTTTTTGGAAATAGAAAATGACTATTTAAGGGATGTGATAAATGCTGTTTCAGAGGCTTTTCCACCTTAACATGAATAAAATTCTGGGAAAAACACTGAATACTTGTAGTTTTTGGGCATGAAAGTGGTAACATGTATAGATTGGTACAAAATATCTGTATCTGCCTTCAAAACTCTTTTTTTTTTTTAAATCCTTGATCAGAACACAAAAAGGAGGAAAATAGTGATCACCCACTTGAAAGCAACTGAAGTTAACTGCATGTCCAATAAACCTAAAATCCTGAAAAATAACCCTGTGGGAGTGTGTATAACTTCTACGTCCAACTGTGTGGGAGAAGGAATGTGTGTGTGTGAGAACAAAGGGGTTTGTGTGTTTGTCAAAGAAAACCGGTGGAACATCATGTGTCTGGGCGTGTTCTTCAGCCAAAACTGCGAGAGACTGCAAAAGAAGAAATAACTGCATTGCATGCTGGGTGGAAAATTCACTCGCTGTGGCTGGGAAATTTGTCTCCTCCCCCTAAAACCACCATTCAGAGGCCCAGTTCTATTCTAAAACCCATATTTGTAAACTTAAGTGTTAAACTACTGTGTCAAATAAACTTATTTTATGCATCATTAAGCAATCAAGCATTTCTCTACGTGGAAACTAGCAGAATTAACTTTTAGAACGTTTTGACAGTTATTATAATTATATATATATATATATGTATTTTGACATAAAATTTGTTTTGCTTTTGGATTTCAGCAAATTATGTCAAAAGCAATCTTGTGCCACAAACTGTGCTTGTCATCTAATTAATCTGGAAATAGAAGAAGAAAACGACGGCACGATTGCTTCTTGCGTAGGACACGACCACACACACACACACACACACACACACACACACACACACGTCCACACACACACACACACTCTCCGGGGAAAAGTTGTACCCGTATATTTACATCGATGTTTAGTTTCTCAGTTACTAAAACAACAGTGTTTGGTATATTTGTGGTTATTTACAAATTAACATTCAAAAAAGAAGGCGAACCATGATGGTATTTGGAAAATGTCAAGTGTAAGATTTTCTGATGAATCAAATGCAAATATATTAACTTTTTCAGAAAAGATGAAAAAAAAAGTAGTTACAATGACACAGTGACTCATTGCAATGCGGACATTTTTTTTAAAAGTTCAACTAGTGTCAATAATGAGTCTGTAATGAGTCTACAGCAGTATTTCCAATAGGTGAAGACCTGGTGGGTGAGTAGCATGTGACGAAACATCCTTAAACATCCTGTATACTACTTGCAAATTAGATATACAAGATATATATGAAAATTTAAGAGTCACATGACTGTCAGCAGAATCGATTTCAACACCTGCAACCCACTGAGCGAGCCTGACAAAGCCTGGGGCCCAAAAGAAGTGTTTGCTGTGGTTTCTTTAAAACAAACAAACAAACAAACAAACAAACAAACACCCTTAAAAGATTTTAAAAAGTGATGGAACAGGTTGGACACATTTCAGTGTGCAGAAGAATAGCTCTATTGTTGCAAATATAATTATTCCTTGCCCAACAAGTAGAGAGACACCACTGCTTAGATAACAGCACTGATATGATATTATTCATATTACCAAATTTGCTCTGCAAATCGGGACCTACTTTGTTTGTGGAGCTTGTTTTGCATCGCTACATTAGACACAGCCTTTGTATCGGTTGTCATATCGCACCACTCCTCAGCTATTTAATGGCAGGCATTGATGCACTGTGTGATATATCAACAATATTTTTCAAACGTATTTATCCAGCATAGCAACAGTACTGAGGGAGGGGAAAGTGTTTCTCATGTACTTCCTCACTAGGATTTTCCCAGCCAGCCTGGGGATTCGAACCAGCGACCTTCCAAAGCATAGTAAATTCTCTAGTCTTTTAAATCCCTTCTTAAAACCTTCTTTTATACAAAAAAGCCTTTGTCAAAGCCTGGTTTTACTGTTGATTTTACGTTCTCTTTTATATCTTTTCCTTATATTTTTTCTTTTTTATTATGTTTTCTGCTGGATTTTGTACTTGTTTTGTGAACCACTTTGTAACACTGTTAATAAAGGTGCTATACAAATAAAGTGTATTATTATTATCATTATTATTATTATTATATCCCAGTCTCAAGTCCACTTCTCTAAGCTGCTAATCATTCAGCTCTGTCAAATGTAGTGATACAGCAGATGTTCGTCAAACAAAATGGGACCAAACAAAGAGGTGGACTAAGAGATACAATGTGAAAGAGAAACTGTGTGATATGAGTGCTCACCTATCTAATTAAGAATACTTGTAAGTCCTGATTTGCCTGTCGTGTACAGCAGTGTTTGTTAAAACACTCGCGTGTAGGAGGAACACTTCTGGCTTGCTAGGAAAATACTAACTAGATGTTGCGGTCACACTTTATTTAGATAGTCTACTGCTGATTATAACGTGTCACGAAAAGTCTACTGAGTCTATAGATGTGTCTGGGTTTGGGATAATCTCAGGGTTAGTGTTGGGGTTAGAAACAGCATCAGGTTAGGGTTTCAAAATGAGGTCAGAGTTATGGTTACTTGGCCTGTAAAGATACAGCAAATAGGCAAGCAACACTTTGTGGAACATCTATATTTTGTCACTGATAGTAAGTAGAGTATCAATGCTGGATTATCCAAATAAAGTGTTGTCAATGTTTACTGAAACCCAACCAGAGAATACTAATCCAGTGGAACTCACCATGCAGCAACAGCAAAAAACAATGTGAACTATCCCTTTAAAGATTAGTACGAGAGATCAGTATCAGCAGTGAAGGCATATGTACATCCCCTCTCTGATACTAGTGAAAGCCAATCGTGCAACCAGAGCAGGAAACTAACTTCTTTATCCACTAGCCACAGTGACTAGTAACCTGATCTTTTACCATTTTGCCATCAAACTAGATTTTCAGAATAAAATGAGTCTCCAAATGTTGATTGGTCACCTGCCAAAGTGTCTGGTAGAGTTGACAAACTTACCAGCCACAGCCAACATTTTACAATATTTGGCTGGTTTCCCGCTCTGCGTGCGACCCTGTGTGTGTGTGTGTGTGTGTGTGTGTGTGTGTGTGTGTGCATAGTATATATATCACTGACCAGCGTCTCTGTCCAGCCCCATGATCTCAGAGTCTCCAAACTCCAGCTCTCCGCTCAGCAGGAAGTCACTCTCCAAAACCAGACAACCTGGCTCACACACCACCGCCCCGTCCTCCGACTCCACTACACACACACACAAAAACACACACACACAGTCAGTCATTGTTGTTTGTATAGAACTTGTCAAAACAGTTACAAAATGCTTTATAAAAGGAGTACATAAAAACAAAAAAGGATAAAATCAATAGTACAAGCAAAAACCAATGTAAGCCACGCAAGAAACATCAAAGTAAAGGCAATAAAAGTGAGTGTTAAGAGAGGGAATAGAGTAGGAATGAAGCCAAAAAAATATAGGGACTGCATCAGCCTGAAGCTCCACAGGCAGGTTCTTCAAAAGGCCAGATCGCCTCCTGTTTTCCATCTAGACTGTAATGCAAATCTAGATTTCCATTAGATTGCAATAAAGAGTTGGGTATCATTGGAAAGTTCTACGAGTTTTACATTTCTTTTCAGGGTGTAAAAGGTCTGTTTATAGTGTTTGTTTTTGTAAATAGTTTTGTTTTGAATTATGATTGATGCTTACGAGAGTTACGAAAACTAATTTTCCATATATAAACAAAGGTCATTCTTTACAGGAATCTATGAGACTATACATAAGATTTCTTTGGCCAAACAAATTCTGTTGTGGGACTTTAAGAGCAAAGGGTAAAGGAATGGAGAGGAGAAGATGAAGAAGTGTAGGGGGAAGGGGGGGTTGGGGGAAGAACAAGGAGAGGAAGAGAGAGAGGGAGAGAGAGAAAGGGGGGAGAAGACTGTGGCAGGCAAGCAAAGGAAATCGGTGAGGATGAGATAAGTGCAGAGGAGAAGAGTTGGAGGGCGAGGAATGGGGTTGAGGGAGGAAAGGAAAGCTAGAGATCCAGGAAAAAGGAAGCAGAGTGAAAGAAAGGATGAAACAGGAGAGTGAGAGAAACAGAGAGAGAAGAGAGGCAGAGAAGAGACAGCAGAGACGTCTAAAGTAATAACAATCCATGACATTTCCATACAGTTAAACGTCTGTTTTGCCACTTTTCAGAACGAAAGACAGAAAAGGAGTGAGCGGGAAGAGAAACGGGAAGCGGTGAAAGAAAGGAAGGAGGGAGGGATTGAGGGAAGGAGACAAGGAAGGAGGGAGAAAGAGAGGGAGGGAGAGAGAGAGGGAGGTCAGGTATGGGCTGATTACCATGACGAAGAGGAAGTGGAGACAGGAAGCAGAGAGGAGGAAGAGAGGAAGCGGAGAGTCCAACTGAGCCAGAACATTCAGGATGAGATAACACACACACACACACACACACACACACACACACACACACATCTACTGAAAGGACAAAATGTCTCCAATATTATCTCTTCTCTTCCTCTCTCAGGGAAGTAGCCTTCAATATGAAACGTTAAGACTGGTCGAACAAAATCAAATATGGTGTTTCCAGAGCAAATCACCAGAATAAGTCACAACAGATCTATCAGGTATTGGATAAACCATTTATCAGACAGTTAAGTAAAACTTAAAAAGGTTTGGCAATAGATTTCTACATGGATAAACAGCAACCATGAGCCACTTCCCTAAAGTTAACAGAAAGAGAGACAATGAATGGAGCGTTGTAGAGAGAGAAGATATATCACATCAGCAACAGATTCAACTCACTGGAAGATACAGAAGATACTAGAAGATGCGGTTGAGTGACTTACATTTCACGGGTTGCGGGTTTGATTGCTTTCTCCTCGGCATCTTCTTCGTCTCTCTTCGGCAGTCACGGGTCTTCTGGTTTTTGGGCGACACCGCAGACAGTCAGCTATGTCCGTCCGTCCGCCAGCCAGCCAGCCAGCTAACTGCGTGTCATCATCACCTTCTTCCTCTTCCTCCAACGGACAGTAATAGCAGCGGTGTCATCACTGCGCCGGGGCCATAGCTACTGCCTGAAACGGAGGGGACCCCACAGCACGTTTACATATCACCAAATTAAACAGTTAAAACCATTTATTGCCAAATAAATCTCTGAAAATCTGGTTATGAGGGACATCCTGGTGCTGGATACGGACGTATAGCACCCTCTAATTTGCATGATGATTCAGTCTTTGTTATTGTTCCGCAGTAACTAGATGGAGCCATCTTGCTAGCTAACGCAAGCTAGCTACTCCAACATTCACAATAAAGCTGCCGTTTCAGCGATTTCAGCCTTCAAATTAAATAACATCTGTCAATATCAATCCGCCGACAAACCTACCTTTGATATGATCCCCAAATTATTATCGAAAGCGTCCAAAAATTTCGCTAACTCCTTCTAAAGAGTCTTTTGTTGCCAAACGCACACCGCTAACAGAGCTCCAGTCCGACACTTCCCGGAGAGTGACGTCACTGCGCAGGCGCTGGCGGTTGTGGGTCTTGTAGTCCTTGATCTTCCAACCCGGAAGCGAGGGGAAGGAAGACTACCCCTCTTACCCAGTCTGTCATACGTTATTTTGAATTTCAGTGAAATAAATAATATGATGTTGTTACTCACATATTTTTTGTTTCTGCTGTCAAACAACTGCTTGACCATTAAAAAGTGGCTTGATTCAGGACCACAAAATGCTTACAGGCCAGAAATTAAGCTATGTAAGCTATTCCGTTTATGGTTGTGGCCTGGTTGTGACCCAAAAGACAAAATGAATGCTATCAAGCTAACATAGCAGCCAATAACATTTCCGTGAGTTTTGTCTCCTTTGCGCAGCCAGTTTTGAAAAAAACAAATAGTTGCTGTGCACTTAACTACTCAAAATACACAAAACGCTCCAAAAACACTCAAACACACAAATATGCTTCGGTCACTAGGCAACCAGCTTGAATTATCTGTAAACCAGTCAGCATTTCAGTGGATTTAAATTGTCATACATGTTTTGCAGAGTGTGCCCTTCTCCTGTCAAATGTCAAAGTTTGGTATGATAAAGGGAGCAAACAAACACTGAGCAAACTAATTCAATTTAATTTTGCAATACATGGATTGCCAATTCTGATTACTTCAGTGTGTGATAGCCTACTGCGTCTACCCTTGTTTTACTGTGTTGATTTGCACTTTGATTATGTAAAATCTGAGTTTGTTTAAAATCCAAAGCTACTCTTAAGACTCACCACTGTACACCAGCATGTGTCAGCGCTCCATTTGAGACCCAGAATCACTTTATGTTGTCTGGTTAATTTACGCAGCTATATCATGAATGTATTAAGACATGATTCATAATCTGTAATATAATTTTATCAGTACACAGGATATGATGTTAATATCCCTTGTGCCATAATCCAAGGTGAACATTCCTATAGAGGCCCAGTTGTTTTAATGAGAAACTTGGGAGACTCATTTTGCATTAACATTTAGGCATTTAGCTGAAGAGTGACTTTCAGTGAGTGCAACAGTAGTTCAAATTCCTAGATCACCAACATTACAAGCAACCAGTAATAAAGACTGCAAGGGGTCAGAGTCACAGTCACCTCTCAATAGATGTAACACTGAGACATAAGAAAGCCTACAAATCATAGATAACATGATCAGAAGTCTGCTGACAAACTGTCTCCTGTGAATTATACAAATGCACAAAACACAATTCTGTATGAGGCGTTGTTGTAAGCTCCTATACCATTTAATTCAACCATAAATTTACAACAAAGACCATCAGGTTCTGGTGCGTACATTACCTTGAAAACATTTATGAACCAACTATAAGCTATACATAGCATTAGTGGATATTGTCCAAAATAACAGGGTAGCAGGATGGAGTGTAAGGATTGTCAGTCATCATTAAAATTAAGGATAGCCTACTAATGTGAACAATTCTCCACTAGCCCATACTGAAAAATAGCAGCTACTGCTAAAAGGGCTACAACTGATGATTATTTTCATTATTGATGAATCTATTGATCATTTTTTTCATTTAGAGACGATTAATCATTTAGTCTATAAAATGTCAAAAATATTGACAAATTCCCATCACAAGTTGCCAGAGCCCAAAGTGATTCTTAAAATTGCTTACTTGCTTTGACCAGCAGCCAAACCCCCAAAGCATTAATTCTATAATGATATGAAACAAAGGAAAGCAGCAAGTTGTAGCATTTTTGAAGCTACTGTACAATGAGAAAGTAGGTAAGGGTTCAGTGATTTGCTCCAGGACACACGGCTGTTGTTGGACACTTCGGCCTTTAGATTGAACCTGTGACCCTTTGGTTATGGGACCACTGGGACCAATCTGCCACCCAGCATCACACAAAGCTGTTTTGTGAATCGAACCGAACCCACCGACAGTCTTTCACCCTCACAAGTTCATCATGAACTCAAACTCGTCAATCCTCTGTCTGGTGTTGCCTTTCCGGATCCGTCTGTATGACACAGTGTTGTACTTTGACGTTTGACTGCTGCTGTTTTTCTCATCATCCGCTGCTTCCGCCTCACCGTTCATCTCATGGGAGTTTTGGCCTCCTTCCTCCTTCTGTCCCTCCATTGTCTCTTCCTCCTCCTCCTCCTCCTTCACTTCCACTTCCACCTGGTTTCCTTGAGGTTTTCTTATCAATTCCCCGCCGGATGAGTTCTGCGTCGGACCCGTCTCTTTGTTTCCTTGCCCGGCCCCCATCACAGATTGAGCAGTGGCGTCCATCAATGTCACTTTCTCATCCAGCAACGTGGAGCCTGATGCCAGTAACTCTGAATATAAAAGTAGAAATAGAATTTTGTTTTAGTAGAATATTTAAATTGTTTGTCAAAGGCCCCTATGTTAATTCATGATATGAAGTGATTTAATTGTCCGCATGAGAGGCTTTGTCATTATCAGACACTTGCTTTTGGCAGCTGAATGAGTGGCAACTTTGTGGAATTTTAATTAGATTTTAATGAGTGAATTAATTAACTCTCCAGCCTGATTCCCTAGTTCGTGTAATTGTGTCATTCCAGTTCATCATAATTGCTGTTATGTAACATTGTACCAAGTACAGAGTCTCTATAGAAAAATAGAAAAATATTTATGATTTGGAAGTGCACCAACTCCTCGTTCTCGTGCATTTAAATCACCTTTGTTGCCTAATGTGCAATCTACCTCACTGATTTGGACTTACAGATCACCTAATTTGACTTGATTTTACAGCACAAAATGTTATATTATTATTAGTAGTAGTA
>NW_027283497.1:22500-40335 GCF_046629955.1 Centroberyx affinis | reverse complement strand
TGAATCACTGGTATGTTCAGCCTGCATATGATCCACCAAGCAGCATTATTTCCTTTATGGTAACACTTTACAATAAGGGTACATTAATTAAGGGTTAGTTAATACTTAATAAGCATTAACAAACCCTTAATTACCAGTTAACTAATGTGTCTGGTAATCATTTACTAATGGTGTTCATGTTAACTAAGGTATTAATTTATACATTATTTAATAGTCATCTTTACAAACTATTAAGTAATGTATAAATTAATACCTTAGTTAACATGAACACCATTAGTAAATTATTACCAGACACATTAGTTAACTCCTAAATAACCCTTGATTAATGTACCCTTATTGTAAAGTGTTACCTCATTTATTTCAATAGAATCAGCTTGTGTTAGTCCCACAGTCTTCCTCAACAAAAATACAGCAGTGCAAATCAATTTCTAAAGGGGCATTAAGCAATCTAAGACATCTATCAACCTGTTTTGGCAACCAGCAGGAATTCAAGTAACATCGGTGGTTGAATTACGTAATGGACAGAAACAATAAAGTCACATTTTCACAACAGAGGTGAGTAAGATAGCCAATCGGAGCAGAGATCCAACAGAAACGTCTAGTGAAGAGGTGAAATATCACCATGCAGAAGACTGTAGTAGTAATACTGCTTTGTCATCTGGTTTATTGACTTTAGAAGGAGGCTTTTTATCCTTTTTATCATTGAGATGTCTTGTCCTCCATCATGGTGCAGTTGAAGATGTGGGGAGGGGGTCTAACTCCAATAGATGGGGCGTCAAAACAGAATATGGGTCCGAAAGTGAGTTTTGAACGGCAGAAATCTCATCACCTGGCAAAGTAATCTTATTGCCCCTTTAAAGTTTCCTGTTTTAGTGGATCACTCATTGCCTAAATTTATCAGTGAAACCCAACGATTCAGAAAAAGATCTTAAATCATATTCTGTGATGTACAGTATGTTTGTCATTCAAGGACTTCAGTTATCGGCTGTGCTTTAAAAACCGCCATGTTTTGTTTGAATTTTGTGCTAGCAATCGATTAGTAAGACTGTTTTCATAAATGGTAGATATGAAAATGTCTTCCATTGTTCCCGTAACGTTAATATAAGCTTTTTCTTTGTTTTTTTCCCCCCTTCATTTAGTAAGGTCTCATTCCCAAAGCTCTAAATGTACTTCTAGAGATATCGCAGGTGGGGACTCGAGTCACATGACTTGGACTCCAGTCACAGTTTTAATTGCTTGAGACTTGACTTGACTTGGATTCTGGTGACTCGGGACTTGACTCTGATGACTTGAAAAGGTTTCTAAAGTCTTGACATGAGATCTTGTGTTTGTGTTAAATGACTCAGATTGAAAGTGATGAGATTTGTTCCAGCAGACGACTGAATTTAAATTCTGTTTTCTGAATTTGTATGGAATGATTGAATTTATTGAAGTTGAAACTGATTATAGAAATCAAACTCATGATGCTCTTACCAAGTTTTTATCCTATCAAAACCATATTGCATTGAAAAGTCCTAGATATTTAGTTTTCTTTAAGATAGTAAATTGATACTGGACTCTTGATTTGTTCTGACTTGACTTACTGTTCTACATTTAGACTTGGGACTTGACTTGAGACCGACTTGGGACTCGAGCATCACACCTCTGAGAGACACGCATTAGGTTTGATTACTGAAACCCTTCAGCCGGAGTGATTGCACAGCTCAATCCTCACTTTTTCATTTCACCGGAGCTTTTCCTGAGAAAGCAGGGTGAGAGTCTTATTTAAACTTTGGAAGGGCAGATTCACCTCAGCGCACCGCAGATTTACAGAAAATCCGACACAGAACTGTAAAATAACAAGATGATCTGAAAGGCTTTAGTGTATCCGAGTGTGTTTATGTCCAGTTTATTGCTCCGACCTGCTGTCTGTGAGCGGTTTTGCTGTGATTTCTTTGCTGTGTGAGACTCCCGTGGGTATAAATACGCTCCTGCTGCTGCTGCTGCTTTGTCTGTCACTCACTCTGGATAATGTGTTCCTCAGCGGCAAATAAATCCTTAACATTAACTTCTGCCATTTGGTGGATGCTTTTATGTCCCGAGCGCCTCACTGTACCACGAGTAAACACATTGTGAGCATGGGAAGCCGCTGAGCTACATAGGAACACGTGGTCAGATTCTTGGATGGGGTTTCTATGGAAAAATGACAGCTGAGGGATTGTGCGTTCTGAACTGGGCATGCGGTTGCAAATTAGCATGAATGCAAGCTTACATCAACCATATATATCATATGTGCCAGATCCATATGGGATTATATCGTGCTAAATAGCATGCAGAGTGGGAATCCATGCATGGGAGTAACATGGGAATCCTTTCTTTTATAAGGTAAATAAAAAATATTGAATCTAATGGATCAAATCGAATAAATGGTCTCTCTCTCTCTCTCTCTCTCTCTCTCTCTCTCTCTCTCTCTCCAGGCATCTGACCACTTATCATTTACAGAGGCAAAACATGGTATTGATTTTACAGCTGGAAGCTCCGATCAATACGGTCGGCTGCTCGGAGTCTGAAGTCTTCCCCTGCAGGCGGCTTACATCATATGGATACAGTACATCTTACTTAAATGTGTACTTTTTTTTTTTTTACTAAAAACACACTCTGCAGTCTTCAAAGGATGATCCATAATGTTGCCTTCCAGCGTAATAAAGAATAAAAGCAAATAAAATGATGTAACTTTGAAATATTCTCCCCATAAAGGTATTAGCCCCCCAAAGGAGGAGGGCAAATCTTTTGAGTAAAAATGTTCTTGGTCTTTCATAATCAAAATTTAATATCTTATCATCTCTGAAACCATGGTAATTAATACACTCACCCTCTGAATTATCTTCCTGGCCCTGAATAAGAAGATACTGGTAATAGTTGTAATTCATAAAAAAGGTTGGAATATGAATATTTCTTTGCTCATTACAGCCGGTTCTTCTTGGGAGTATTCAAAACTGAAGAAGCTGCTCTTCTTCAGCAGCGCTCTACTTTGCATTCAGTCAGTTTCTCACATTTCACACAGCAGAGCAGTTTGGTCTCAAGGTCTTTGTTTAAAGTGATAATCTGCAGCATTCTTGTTTTCCTTGATTTTGGCGACACTTTGCTGATAAGCGGTCACTGCTTCGGTGTTTTGCACTCAATGGTCCAACATAATAATAAAGGCACTCCATGTAGACTGTAGCTAATAAACAATAGTAAATCCTACCAGTCCGAACGTATCTGCATCGCTCCTCCTTTCTCATCTTCACTTGCTTTTCATCTTGGAAACGCTGATGTTCGCTCTAGTTTTGGCTCGGAGACTCTCTGGTCAACTTCCTGTTTAGCAGCTCGCCGCCTTCTGACCGATTAATCTGTTTGTCTTTTCCTTGGATTTTCTGTTTCTGTTCCAAGGTTATTATAGTTTTTATTTTTATTTCGTTTTGACTTTTTGCTTTTCAGTTTAGTTTTCATTCGTTTTTAAAGCGGGTTTGCTAGTTTAGTTTTTATTTTTTGAAAATGCTTAGTTTTAGTTTAGTTTTTATTAGTTTCAGTGTTAGTTTTAGTCTTTTTTTGTGATATGGGGTATTTGTCAGGGGCGAGATTAAAAAATTCAAAATATAGGCTTATGTATGAAATAAATTGACAAAGACGAAAACCTAAGACATTTTCTCTATAATTTTAGTTTATTTTAGTTAGTTTTGTAAACACACAATACAGTTTCAGTTAGTTATCGTTTTTTTGTAAAGCCTCGTTTTTATTTTTATTTCAGTTAACGAAAATGTTTTTTCACACCTAGTTTTCGTTATTTCATAAGTTTTCGTTAACGATAATAACCTTGTTCTGTTCTTCTTTTCTTTGTCTGTTCAGCCATGGTGGCTACCGCTGCTCATGCTAACTACCCAGTTCTTCTTCTGCTGTTTATTCCAAACATGGCATCATGGTATGGTATCAATCGGTGACAGAGAAATAGCAATATGGACATTTATTTATCTGAAAAAGTTGCAGATTATAACTTTTAACTAGTCCATACCCGGGGATGCATGCGCCACAACTACGTGCAGACTTGCCAAAAATGTGCATAAACAGCGTAAATTTGGGAAAATTGAAAAATCAGCTTTGTCAGTCCCTGCCTATGCCAATGCTCAATGCCCATGTGCAGTTTCAGATTGATTGGCCAACCCATCGAGGAGCAAAATGGAGGCAGACAGACAGACAGAAGGATATGAGTTTTCCTCATTTTATAGTAGGATGTTAACTCAGCAGTAGTTGTGAGGACAGGAACAGTCTCTCTCAGTCTCTCTCCCTTCCAGATTTTCCTGGTTGATCTGGGCGTTGAACTGGCAACCCTCCGCTCAGCAGCCTGTCTGTCTGACCTCCAGGCTGCCGGTCTGTCTGCAGACCATCTGAACGGAGCACAGGCTACCGTGAACTGCCCTCTTTCTTATTCGGCACGCCTTTTTGAAATATGCCCCACACACACACACACACACACACACACACACAAACACAGGTTTACCGGCTGTTTACACACCGCATTGATTGGGGAGATGTGCCGACACAAAAGGGCGTGTCGAGGCGACCTCATTATCTCTGCAGACGTTTACTTATGCTGCCATCCGCTATCAAAGCACGGGCCGCAGTGCGATTGAGCTGTCTGAGACGGCCGGCCAGCTAATCAATTGCAGTTAATCACGGCGCTGCGCCCGCGGCCGGACTCTCGGAGGGGTATCCCTTCCTCCCCCCCCCAAAATCCTGCTGCTCATTATAGTGACAACTGATAAGAGGGAGACGGAGTGCGAGGGAGAGAAAGGAGAGACAGAATCCTCTCTGTTGCCTGGATAATTTAGGAGAGGCCGTGGAATCAATGTCTGGCTGTCAGTCGCGGGCTGTGAATCATCTCTGCTGGCTTTGCATGGGCGCACTCCAATAAGACCTGATTATAGTCACTGCGGCCGCAATTAAAAATCAGATGACAGCTCTCTGTGCCCGGCATGCCGCTCGGTCCAGCCAGAATACTGCAGGGAGGGGGGGGGAGGGGGGTGGTGTGTGTGTGTGTGTGTATCTGCAGCACACACTTCGCCAGCATCTCTCACATCTATGTAGGCCTCATTCACACTCAAAGGCCTGAAAATAGGTTAAGAGACGGATGTGTCTGATTTCAAAGTGTCTCTGAAATTGAATCCTCCCTTGGCTAGTTCAGAAACTACAAACTGGAATAAACTGTGTGGCTAATTTTGGCTTTTTGGTCATACGCGGCCAAAAATAACCAGAATGATACAATCGCAGATAGATGAGAGTTTAAAAGACTAATAAGGCAGCGGCAGTGTGTTTTCTGCCCATTTCTCCTCACTGGCTTTGCACTTGGCCGAGGAATGAAAAGCAACGCGACCACATATGCTGAGACTGATGGAGTCTCAGAGGCAAATATGAGAAGGGAGATGAAATTAGGGCTGTTGTTGTTTTCCAGGCTGAAAAACAGAAAGCAGAAAGGCGTTTGGCAGGAATATGTTGAGCTCTCCATTACGGCCTCAGTTGCAGTTTTTCTTTCTGAATATGCCCAAGGTGCGATCACGCTCTGTTACATTACACATCTGAGTGCTGCAGGGACATTTCACTGAGTGCGAACTCCTGTTTAAAGACGTGGCAGTTTATTGCTCTCTGAACACAGCAGCCTGTTGTTGTTTTGCGGAGCGGGATAATCTTTCACGCTGCGTCAAGCCGCAGACTCGGCAAACATTTCACGGACGGCAACATGCAACACCAGCTAGCCCCGGTTCCAGATTCCTGAATCAAGTCCTGTCCAGTTTCCAGATTTTTTTTTTTTTTTTTTGCGACCAAATGTTTATTGGAATGAAAACACAGAATTTACAACCAAATTAGCACGACTTGTCTGAGTTTAACAACAATAACAGAGGTACATACTTGAAAAATAATAAATAATTAGAATAAAATAAAATAAATCAATTTATAACAAATGCAATGATATTATAATTTACATACATAAAATCCACAAGAAACCAAATGCAAAAGGTAAACAATAAGTAATAATACAACACAAAAGAGAAGAGAGCATTTCCAGATTTTGTTGAGTGATTCAGAGAGTCCAGTGTTGCTCTAGTTAACGGCTTGTTCTCGCTCGGAGAAACAATTGAGCGTTTGCAAAATAATGATTGACGTAGCGATCCACCAATCCGTGCTGAGCATCCACCTGCTTCCCCCGACATGTTGCTCCAACAGAGCCTCCGACGCCACACTGCGAGTTTGGCTCAGAAGTACAACAGTACGGCTTCTGTTGCAGCAGTTTGACTCTAACAGGGACATAACACGGTAAAAATGTGTTTTTGGGGAACCACTGAGTCGGATTGTAGCGTCTATGGTAGCGTCCATCTTCAAAGTTTGTCATAGAAACAGTAAAGGGGGGCGGGAGTTAACAGAAATGTTGCAAACGGTCAATTGAGCCAATCAGCGCCTTTGTGGGCGGGACTAAAGTTTGAACCGTTCATGGTTTCAACAGTTTTTCATTGCTGTTTTGGTAGAATAGGTTTGTTGAAATCACCCCCTTAACCAACATATTGCAAAGACAA
The DNA here is from genome assembly GCF_046629955.1 of Centroberyx affinis. Lineage (NCBI taxonomy): Eukaryota > Metazoa > Chordata > Actinopteri > Beryciformes > Berycidae > Centroberyx > Centroberyx affinis. The sequence continues at coordinate 33,751 of NW_027283497.1, read as the reverse complement.
TATTTTTGTCGAAATCGGCCGGCATTCTTGGTTAGTCAGGGGAAAATCAAACCCCCTCACACCTCTAACTAGGAGGAAATCTCAGGCTGAATAATGGCGTGGTAACAAAATGGCCATTCAGTCTGAATATCAGGCTAAACATCAGCCCAACTGAGCACAACGTTTTCACAATATGATGCAATGGTGCAGTAAAAATGTGTATTAAAGCAGCTTTGGAAACTGTTTTTAACTGATATCAGAAAGATATTTAGATCCCGACTTGACAAAACAATGCAGGTAGCGGCTATATGAATGACATGGCAGTTAATGACTTTCATTTTGGCGCTGTATATTTACACAGGTCTTCACATCTACTCAAAGTGAAAATATTTGCTTTCTTGAATATTACACCGCAGAAATAAACTGGTGATGCAAAACTTGTGTCTCAACCAACTAGTTACCAGGAAAAAAAGAGGAAAACTTACTCAAAACAATCCTCTTGTGTTTTAGAGCAGTGATTCTCAACCTTTTTCATATCAAGGACCCCTAATCTAGTCCACATTAGAGCTACAGACCCCCATTTGACAAGATATTGTCTCTCAGACCCAAATCTGAGAATATTTTTTATTGTTAGAAATGATTTTGTCAGGAATTCCATGACTATCTGTATTGTAGGTAGAGAGAAAACAGAGAAAGTATGACCAAAACAGTCATTCTTCTACATTCTCTAATTGTCTTCACTTCTTGTAAAAGAAATAATGGTGAAGTTTAACAATTCATCATTTTGCTGGGGACCCCCTGGAACCACCTCAAGGACCCCTGGTGGTCCCCGGACCCCACGTTGAGAACCACTGTTTTAGAGGACAGTGGTAATGACTAGCATTTTGATTTCATATCAACATAAATTATACCCATAAAGACTACTAAATGATACTGTAGCCACCTCTGCACCAGCAATTTGATCCAAACAGGAGATACACTATGAAGTCATTTTTATCATGTTCACTACTCACTACAGTGACACTGCTTTTTGGCTTTGGAGGACAGATTAGGATCCATGTTTAGCCAAGGTCTCGCAGCGTTACTCCACAGGGAAACCCTCTACAGTCCTCTATACATCCTGTTCTCAAAGTCACTGCCCTCCATATGATCTGGAAACAGCGGCACATGTAGGTCCGTAAGGCACATCGGCTCGTTCAAGTGGCAATTAACAGAGAAAAAGTCACTTAATCAGCTTTTTATGACTGTGTGATACAGAAACCGTGTGCATGTAAATTGCTGCTTTCAGAGGATCTGGGGAGCGGGTTTCTGCTGACTCGCACGCCTCGGTCTCATTCTCAGGAGATTTACCATGTAATGGGAAAGCAGCAGTGAAGGGTTTTTTTTTTTTTTTTTTCCCTGCCCAACCTGAATTGTATTGGTCTCCAGAGCTATCAGCGTAAATTCAGAAGGTAGACTACACTGCAATTTGCTCATAAATCACCAGAAGTGCTGTAATTCTGAGCTGAGGCGTATGCAGGGAGGAATGTGTGTGTGTGGGTGGGAAAGAGGGAGCAAACAGACTTCACTTTTTACTCTAACCATAACACTTGAGAGGGCATTTTTACTGTGCTGCGCCAAACACCTCCAACATCAACACTGGATCGATGATCAGGGTGAAGAACGTTCTCCTGGGTGTTTTACACAGCAGCTACGGCTGGATGGGAACTGGAGTACTTTGAAGCAATACACATACAAAAAACAAGATTGCTAACAGTTAATACAACAGTTGGCATGACAACCAAGCCTTGTTGTATGGAAATTATCAAGTGTGGAAGTAACTAATTACATTTACTCACGTTACTGTCATTTTTGTGTACTTGTACTTTTTTGATTTTACTTTTAATTTTAAGTACGTTTTTATTGAAGTGTTATACTTCAGCTATATTTTAAATCACATCCAATACAGAGAACAGATTTTGTCGAATCTTCATCAGCAAGAGAAATTGGACCAAAATTGTGGAGCCGTTCACAGTGGGAAGAGGAATCTGGCTTTACTTTGATTGTGCGCTTTATTTTGTAATTTCCAAACATCTAACAATGTTCTGTTTTCTAAAAAAGGAACTCAGTAACTTTTACTCTGAGTACATTTTAAAGGAGCCACTATTTACCCTACTTTAAGGAGATTTCTACACCATATGTATCTATGTAATCACACCTCATGTTTGTGTAATATCAAATGTTGAAACCAGGGTTGGGGTCAATTCATGAATGAACTTATCAATTCCAATTTCAGCTGAGGAATTGGAATTGGAATTTGAAAAAAAAACCTACAGGAAACAGAATTGGAATTCAATTGGAATTTCAGGCAGTTCTGGATTTTTTTCTTTTTTACCACATATCTGAGATTACATCTAGTGTTACATATTGTCAATAGCCTACTGAATATCATAAACTGTTAAAGGGACCTTTCAGGTGGTATTTGATGCAGAACATGTAATCTCCCTTAGCTGGGTAACATTCACATTTCAACTCCAACTGCAGGAGCTGAGCTGGAGTTTCCCATGCGTTCTCAATTCAGTTCAACCCTGCTTCAAACCATGCGGTTCATTTTACCGGCCAGTTTTTAGTGCAAACAGCAGGGGGCGACATGCCGGCTTCACCCCCCTGTAGTCAGCAGAGCGGTGTGAGGATGAACCAAGAGAGAGCAAGGGGGGGGGGCAGTTAGATTAGCGATGCCCCATCAGACGCCATTAGCGGCTAATTAAAGCACAGTGCAGGGCGAGCAGCCGCCAGGTGACAGGCGGAGGGATCGATCCGGCGGACAGGTTCAGCAAAATTTATCGCTTCGTTGTCCTGAGCTGCCGCTTTAGTGACGGCGGAGAGTTCAAGGTGCGTCCCGCCGCTCCTTCAGTTAACTGCTCCGCTCATCAGGCACAGTCCCACAACCCGCCGCTTTTATGGACCCTGAAATAAAGTTGGTTCATGAGGCTATTTCTTTCCTTTTTATATGGAATAATCATGTCAGGCGCAGAATCCTAATAGGCAGTCTTCACAGCCGAGGCCCCCGAGTGAAAATGACCCCGCGAGCGCTTCAATCTGTCAACAAGTATTACCTTACCATCCTCCAGGCCAGCAGAGAGGAGTGAATCATCAAAACACAAAACTGAAGACAAATATAGAGGCGAACGGCTGCATCCAGTGGCAGTTTCATCACAGGTGGCATCTGGATGACTGGATTGTAAGTTGAATGCCTGCAGTGTAAAAGCTAATGCTCCAAACTGTGAGATGCAGAGATTATGAAATTTTGAATGTCACCATGGAAATAAAATCCTTTCTACCCCTACACTCTTAGATAGGATGTGTCATTTTTACACACACTTATGTTACTTTTCAACACAACATATGTTAATGACAATACATTGTAACACAACATGTGTCGTTATTAACAAGTGTGTGTAGTCCCAAAGAAGACACACAGATGTGTTAAAATGACACATCCTTCTTAACCTTAGCTCTTAATACTCTTATTTATTTTCCCAACACTTCTCTATCACAGTGGTTCCCAACCTGGGGGTCGAGACCCCCGGGGGGGTCACAACATAATATTTGGTGGGGTCGCAAAATTATTTATGGGATAAGAAAAAAACATATTTCCACTATACAAATTTATTATCATACCTACATTTTCAGATTTTTCTCTCATTTTTGCTTCTTCTTGTATAATAGTTTGAATAGTTTAAAAGCCTCTAGGCCTCCGCTGATAATTCATTATCATATCTACATTTTCTGACTTTTCTCAAATTTTTGCTTCTTGTTGTATAATAGTGTGAATAGTTTAAAGCCTCTAGGCCTCCGCTGATAATTAAATGAAACAACCTGAAAAGGAAAAATCACTCTGCATATGAGATGGGGGTCGAGTAGGCGTTTGTACTTCGGAGCAAAACCGAAGTTTCAGTCCTGCTCCACTCCATCCGTGCCCGAGCCTTGGAGCCTAGTGAAGGGCAGAGGGTCCCGTGGCTCTTCTGCTGCTCGGCCCCGCACCTCTGGAGTCTTGAGACTTGAAAACAAGTTCCAGGCTTTGGAAAACTTGGGCTGTCCACCTTCTCCGACTCCGAATGGATGCTTGTCCTCTGGCTCAGGTGCCACTCTGGAGGTCCGTCCCTCTCTGGCAGCTGCGGAGAGGGCTTCCCCGTCAGTGTTATCCACCAAGGCTATGGTTAACTCCAAGCCCGCAACAAGAATCTGCTCACACCGAAGGAAACCCGGGCAGCTCCTAGCCCCCGCGGAACCCCCCACTGGACCTGTACTTGAGCCTGCTCCCATGCCATCTGATCCGGACAGACCTCCAAGCAACACTCCCTGGGGACGCTGTCCCCCCACTGTTCTGGTGGTTGGATCATCCATCGTCTGTCATGTATCGCTCCCTAAAGCAAAAACTCTCTGCTTCCCAGGAGCCAGAGTACAGGACATCACTGATGTCCTTCCAAAATGTATTCATGATCATCCCTCCGTCTCCACAGTCGTTGCACACGTTGGATTAAATGACATAAAATCTCAACAGTCTGAGAAACTCAAAGATAACTTCCTTCGTCTTATGGATGTGCTGCAAGCGGCTGGTAAACATTACGTAATCTCCGGCCCTCCCCCCCCCCCCTTGCTTTGGCGATGTTAAGTTCAGCCGTGTACGCCAGCTCCATATCTGGCTGAAAGCCTGCTGCAATACCAAAAACGTAATTTATGTGGACAATTTTACTTCTTTCCATAACAGAACTGAGCTCTTTAAATCTGACCGTCTTCACCCAAATTACAGGGGGTCTTCTCTGCTATCTATGAACATTGATCTTGCTGTACAATCAAGTAAAATCTCCTGACTCCCTGGTTCCTGTTTGATAAATGTCAACTCTTTTCACCCAGTGTTTCACTCTGTTCACAAAAGTACCGGTAATTCTACATTGTATCCCATCAATTGTCCTTCACAAAGCATCACTCCATGTGAGATCAGCCCTGATCGTGCGATATCGAAAATTCCGGTTATGATTAGAGATAGAGGTAACTGGGTGTATCCAACTCAGTTTGCACAATTATCAAACCTAATTGGTATTCCTCGCCAACAGACAATAATCTCTGAACCTGTCCCTGACACAATACATTTGGCTTTGCTGAATGTAAGATCCCTGGCAGGCAAATCCTTTTTGATTAATGATTTCATTACAGATCATAAACTTGACATTATGTTTTTAACCGAAACATGGTTGGATGAAAACAACAGGGCAGCAGCTCTTATTGAGTCAGCGCCCCCCAACTTTAACTTTCTGGATGTAGTTAGAGCAGGAAGAAGAGGTGGTGGTGTAGCTGTTATATTCAAGGATGTGTTCTTTTGCAAACAATTATCATTTGGTACATACAACTCCTTTGAATATCTCGCAGTTATACTAAATAGGAGTGCTAAAACTATCCTGTTAAATATCTATAGGCCACCAAAATATTCAGCTACATTTTTTGATGAGTTTGCAGAATTGATGTCCATTATTGTAACTGACTTTGACCGTGTAATTATTACTGGTGATTTTAATATTCATGCTGACAATCCAAATGATAGGAATGCCCAAGAACTTTCCTTTATCTTGGAAAACTTTGAACTCTCTCAGCATGTAAAAGAGCCTACTCACAACAAAGGCCATATACTGGACCTGGTTATCTCCAAAGGTCTTGATATCTCCAATGTCATGGTCCTTGATGCTGCCTTATCGGATCATTTCTGTGTTCTGTTTGATATGACTGTCATAGTGGACACTCGCACTAGGTCCAAAACAGTCAAAAAACGTTATATCAGTGAATACAGCAGCATAGCATTCTCTCAGGCAATCTCCACGAAACCCCCCTCTCTGTCAACGTCAGTCGAGGATCTTCTGGACAATTTTAATTCTAAAATCTTAAACGTCATCGATGAAATTGCGCCAGTTAGAGTCAAAGTCTCTTCTGGTAAGCAAAAGGCACCATGGAGGAACGCCCCTCAGGCCAAAATCCAAAAAAGAATGTGTCGAAAAACTGAGCGTAAATGGCGGAAAACTAAACTCCAAATTCATTATGATCTCTATAAAGAGAGTCTCCAGAAATACTATTTAGCACTGAAAAATGCAAGACAATCATTCCTGTCTCAGGTCATTAACTCGGAGACTAATAATGCACGCACACTGTTTGCCACTGTGGATAAACTCACCAACCCACGAGTACCAATGCCTCCCGAATTCAACTCTACAAAGTCATGTAATGACTTTGCTTATTTTTTCACAGAAAAAATCCAAAAGATTAGGCAAACTATCGGTGCTTCCTCACTTAAGCTATATAACACGCCTCAGCAATCTACTAGAACTAATCTGGTAAAGATGACTCATTTTGATGTCATAAACCTCACATCTCTTGAAGAAATTGTTTTACATCTCAAACCCTCCACGTGCTGCCTTGATCCGCTGCCTTCAGTGTTTTTTAAAAAGTTTTTAGTTACCTGGCAACAGATGTATTACAGATAGTTAACAGTTCACTGCTTTCAGGGGTCTTCCCCAAAGCCCTGAAAACTGCAGTAATCAAGCCACATTTAAAAAAAGCTAATCTGGATGCATCTGTACTTAACCACTACAGGCCCATATCAAACCTGCCATTTATCAGTAAAATCATTGAGAAAGTTGTCTTTAGACAACTCAGCAACTTTCTGGCAGTAAATAACTACCTTGACATTTTCCAGTCTGGCTTTAGGCCCCACCACAGTACCGAGACTGCTCTTATCAAGGTTCTGAATGACATTAATATCAACATAGATTCTGGTAAAGTCTCTGTCCTCGTGTTACTGGACCTTACTGCTGCATTTGATACGGTTGATCACAATATATTAATAAACAGACTTGAACACTGGTTTGGTCTATCTAACATGGTCCTAAATTGGTTCAAGTCCTACCTTCAGGACCGAGACTATTTTGTATCAATCGGTAGCTGTACGTCAGAGCGTCTCCCAACAACGTGTGGAGTTCCACAAGGGTCAATTCTCGGACCTCTGTTATTCAATCTCTACATACTCCCATTAGCTGATATTATTCAAAATTGTATGGTTTCATATCACATGTATGCAGATGATACGCAAATATATATAGCCGTGTCACCTAACGAGTACAGTTCAATAGACTCCCTGGGACAATGCATTAAACAAATTAGTAGCTGGATGTTCCAAAATTTTCTCCAGTTAAATGAAGAAAAAACTGAAGTAATTGTTTTTGGAGCCAAAGAAGAAAGACTTAGAGTCTCTGCTCACCTAAATAGTCTGTCCTTTAAGAGCAAAAATCAAGCTAGAAACCTCGGTATTATCCTGGATTCAGACTTAAATTTCAGTAGTCACATTAAATCAATAACTAAATCAGCCTTTTATCACCTTAAAAACATTGTAAGGATCAGAGACTTGATGTCAAAACCTGACCTAGAGAAACTTGTGCATGCTTTTATCTCTAGCAGGCTGGACTACTGCAACGGACTGTTTACAGGTCTGTCTAAGACAGCAATCAGACAGCTTCAGCTAATCCAAAATGCGGCTGCCAGGGTTGTATCAAGGACCAAAAAATACCAGCATGTAACTCCAGTTCTCAGAGCACTACATTGGCTACCTGTTTCCCACAGAATCAATTTCAAAATTCTATTACTTGTCCATAAATCATTGAACGGTTTAGGTCCAAGATACCTATCAGATCTCCTGACCCAATACGAACCTTGCAGACCTCTTAGGTCGGTTGGTTCTGGATTACTGACTGTTCCCAGAGTAAAAACAAAACATGGTGAAGCTGCCTTTAGCTTCCATGCTGCTCAAATGTGGAACAAATTGCCAGTGGAGCTGAGACTTGAGCCAATGCTGACTACTTTTAAATCTAAGCTAAAGACCTACCTGTTTACCATTGCTTTTAATTGATTTTCTTTTATACTACTATTTTTTTTATTTTTTTTATTTTATTTTTTTTTAAATCTGTGGACGTTTGCCTGTTTGCTTTTATTGTTTTTATTCTGTGTCCTTTTGCTTGCTCGCTTTTAATGTTTTTATCATTTGTTTCTTGTGCTTTTGTATGTGTTCTCTGTAAAGCACCTTGGGTTGCCATTGGGTATGAAATGTGCTATATAAATAAATTTGCCTTGCCTTGCCTTGCCTTGCCTTGCCTTGCCTTGCCTTGCCTTGCCTTGCCTTGCCTTGCCTTGCCTAAAGAGCTCCGCCCACTGAGGTTTAACTCAACCAATCGGATTCTTTCTGCCTCCGAGAAATGTTTGTATAAGTAAAACTCCAACCTGCTTCCTCTCCTCCATCATCCCCGTGAAGCACCCATTCAACTCAGCACTCAACCTGCCTGCAAACAAGCCTTCACACACACACTTGGTGCGCAGAGGGCCTTGGCATACGTTACATTTTCTACAGTGCAATTATACATTCACTTAACGGCTGGTTCAGGTGCAATTAAGTAATTACCAGTCCCACTGATGGAGCCGGGGTCATTAATCAGCGTGTGGAAGGCTGTAGTGAGTACATTAGCTCCAATTCACCCAGTGTTTCCCTGTGAGAGCTATTCTTCACTGCCAGGCCCAATGAGAGAGAGAGAGACTGAGAGAGAGAGAGAGAGAGAGAGAGAGAAAGAGGGAGAGAGAGAGGGAGAGAGGGAGAGAGAGAGGGAGAGAGAGAGAGGGAGAGAGGAGAGAGAGAGCAGGTCAGACAAGGACTTTACAGTTTGATTTAGATAGATAGATAGATAGATAGATAGACAGACTCACTGGCTGCATCATTAGTTATTCTGTTTTATTATTAGGTATTATTAGATCTATTATTAGGTGAATTCTTTGAGGAATGGATTCAACAAAGTGCCGTTGACGCTCCACAAGGATCTTAGTCCGTTCTGACTCCACTTATCTATGGAAATAGCAGCCTAAATATTTACTAAACATCTATTCTATTCTATTATTAATTTAGAATAGTGGGATTAATTTTCAGTGATAACTCAATAACAGACCAGATGTTCATTTGGCTTGTGATGTTTCAAAAGCAAAAAAGTAATGACTCTGTTGCGTTTAAAATTTACATTAACACCTACACAAAATATTAGAGACACTTCCTCTTTTCATGAAGTCCACTGATGAGGTGAATCCAAGTAAAAGCCTTTATCCTGCATTGATTTCCGATTATTAAATCTATACCGATCACAAAGGAGGAGATGGAGAGAAAGAGAAGCAGACGAGTTACAGAAGGATTTTTAAGTCTGAAGACAGTTGAGAGTCTAGTCTGGTCTAGTCATGTTTATTTATATCAGCTGTAATCATAAGCACGTCTCAAAGGGCTTTACATAGCATCATAGAACTCATAGTATTCCCATGATGTCACATGCATTTCATACCAATATGGGGCTTTACAATACACACAGCTCATTGGCTGTGTTTGCTATTTGATTGTAATCAGCTGTTAATTTATTACAATCACCTGTTATTTTCCTACCAAAATGGCCGTGTGGTGAGGTAACAGAATACTATGAATACATGCCATACACATACTACATATACATCATTAACCACATCATATACATACTATGCATCCTACACTACGTCATATACATACTTCCTATACATCATTAACTACATCATATATATGGTAACACTTTACAATAAGGGTACATTAATTAAGGGTAATGCTTAATAAGCATTAACTAACCCTTAATTAACAGTTAACTAATGTGTCTGGTAATCATAATTTATACATTATTTAACAGTCATCTTTATAAACTATTGAATAATGTATAAATGAATACCTTAGTTAACATGAACACCATTAGTAAATTATTACCAGACACATTAGTTAACTGTTAATTAAGGGTTAGTTAATGCTTATTAAGCATTAACTAACCCTTATTAATGTACCCTTATTGTAAAGTGTTACCTATATATACTATACATCATATACTACGTCATATACATCATTTTACTAGATCATATACATCATATACAATACTACACACAAACACACAATTCACCTGACCTGCATGGACAGATGCACAATCCAGATGTGGATTGCCAACTGACTGATGGTCAGGAAGATTATTCTAATATTTTGTACATTCAGTGTACATATGTATATATATATATACTGTATATATGTACTGTATATGCTAATATGATGCAAATACGGCCATAAGCAGCTGAACCTGTCTCTCCTGCTGTGCTCCCTGCAGTCCATCAGTATGCTGGGAGGCAGCGGACCCGCCGGGTGTCTATCACTCGTCCGTTCCGCGTCTGCCGCGTCCGCCCGGGGCTTTATCCGTCTTTTCTGGTGGAAGTGGAAAACAGAAAGTGGAATGTGCCTCTCCGCAGAGTGTGTGAATCAAACTCAGCCGTATAAATCAGCCATGAACAGCGATGCGGAAACTGGCGGCAGGAGTAGATTCAAGGCCTGCAGCGTTATTCTGTAAGAGCTCCCACTGGGCACTGCTGCTGTGCCCTGCTTCTACATATTACACTTTAACAAATATATAACAAATATATGACAAATATCACACAGCTGCAATATACAATTCACTGTCCTTGGCAAAACTTCTGGACAAGAACTCCATGACTGTCTGTATTGTAGGTAGAGAGATAACAGTGAAACTATGATCAAAACAGTCAGTCTAAAATGACAAAATAATGAAGTTTAACAATTCATCAATTTGCTGGGGACCCCCTGGAATTCCCCCAAGGACCCCTGGTGGTCCCCGGACCCCACATTGAGAACCACTGATCTAGCCCATATTTTCCCTCCCAAAGTTTTCAACCAGGCTGATGAACACACACACACACACACACACACAATTCATCTTGTGTTTTCAAATATTCAAAAGCTCCTTAGACATAAAACGTTTGAAAACATAGCCTCTCATATCGTTCCATGGTTTATTTACTCCGTTTTTTACATCAGTTTTTTTCGTTTCCAGTTTTGTCATGTTTTACTGTAACCGCTCTAACCTTGTGGAAGGTTTTCTAATTACTTTGCATGGCAGGAGGAGGGAAGGAGATCCTGTCAACACTCCCAGAGGGAAGTGTGTGTGTGTGTGTGCGTGTGTGTGTGTGTGTGTGTGTGTGTGTGTGTGAGTGAGAGAGAGAGGGGGACAGAGAAAGAGAGAGAGAAAGTAAAAACGGGTATGACATGCAGCAAGACGCTGTGTGTGTGTGTGTGTGTGTGTCACTGTGTGTGTGTGTGAGTGCTTGTGGGTGTGTGTTACATCATCATAAAGGTGTGATAAAAATC